>NW_007727396.1:59711-67807 GCF_000696425.1 Galeopterus variegatus
GAAACAAACAGTATTGTTAGTTCTGTAATACAAAAATGATTTTTGCTGTGTGGAGTTTAGAAATCTCAAACACATCAACGCACTTTTTGCAAGCTTTCAATGTCAACTTACAAACTTAAAAAAGAAGTCAATAGTAATATAGAATATAATGAAATGTGGGTAAACTCTCGCTTTGCTCAAGAAATGTACAATTTAAAAAGGATAGAATATAAAGGACTGTAAATGCCCTAAGTACAAATAACAGGTAGCTTTGTTACTACAGTGTAGAGCCGATTAATTTCCAAGACTTTTCCTCAAAAAGTTTTTCCTCTCTTGGTGACAGAAAGCTGAATAACTCACAAAATCATTTGCCCCAGTCCTGCTTCTTTCTTGTAAATAAAACTCAAATCTGTCGATCTTCACTGTCATCACTAATAGTGTCCTTATCAGAGTTTTTCTGCCTTATCCTCACAATCTTCCTGAAGTCTCTTTAAACATCTTGACCTCAGACCTTCACTTAGTTCTCTTTCCTACTTTGCATCTGCTCAGATAGTCCATTTGCACAAAACAACTTTTCTCTCCCCATTTAACAAACTCAAGCTACCCTTAACAAAATAATTTTCCCAACTAAGTCCATCCATGCACCAAACCCATTAATGTAATTCCAACTACCTCCCCCTCAACACAGAAAACCATTTAAACCCAAATAATTAACTGCAGTATGGGAGACATCTATTTTGTGTTTTGTCACATATTTCTTATTTGACTGTATATGTTTTCAATTTAGGATCATATTATTTACCTCACGAAATGTTTTGCATACTTAAGTCCCCAGATTTGTGTTAGGCTCTGAGAAGTAAAACAAAATGTAGTTCCTGTCCTCAAGGAACTTACAATCAGGGATGGGGTGACAGGTCTATGTAAGTAAGTAGGTCTATGTATGTATACGGAGGGGTCAGAGGGAGACTTCAAGCAGATAGAAAAAACCTCTGCCAAGACAGAAAAAATCTCAGCAGAATATAGTAGACACACAAGAGAAACCCTAGTCAAATTTTTAAACACTTCTGGGGCCGGCCTGTGGCTCACTCAGTAGAGTGCGGTGCTGGTAACACCAAGGCCACGGGTTCGGATCCCATATAGGGATGGCCGGTTAGCTCACTGGTTGAGCGTGGTGCTGACAACACCAAGTCAAGGGTTAAGATCCCTTTACCAGTCTTTTTTAAAAAAAAAAAAAAAAAAAAAAAAATTTTAAACACTTCTACCTTGTTTGGCTGCAATAAGTACACTGCTTTAAAAAAAAATGCAGTAACAATTATTTTTCAAAATGGAAGGAAGGAAAAGTGGGAGGAAAGGAGAAAAGACAGGTAAACCTAAGTCCAAAGTTCTGGCACTGTTTATTTACTCTATCTCCCACTTCTGGGAGTTCAAAGGCTGTGAACTATTTTCTTTCTTTTTTTTTTTTTTTTTTTTTAAAGATGACCGGTAAGGGGATCTTAACCCTTGACTTGGTGTTGTCAGCACCACGTTCAGCCAGTGAGCGAACCGGCCATCCCTATATGGGATCCGAACTCGGGGCCTTGGCGCTATCAGCACCGCACTCTCCCGAGTGAGCCACGGGCCAGCCCCGTGTGAACTATTTTCTTACCACAATTGATTTGAAAGTAAAATAAAAACAATAAAGCAATAACTATCACGACAACACAAAAGGTGGGGGCGATAGCCTGAACAGATCTGCTAGCACTACTTTTGTGAACGGAAGGTATGAGCCTTACAGGGGCAACCACAGAAAACAGTACAGCACTCCAGTAAGTACACTTAACTGATTTTAATGCTTTCAAGAAACCAATACTGGAGTCTCTCAAATGCAATCACATTTCATAGTAAATTAAATTTCACAATAAATTAAGCCTGGAAGGTGGTCTGCATGAAAACTGCCTTTTCAGTTCTTGAAAATACCAAGTTTACTATTTCAATGGCTTATTTCAACAAGCAAAAGAAGGCATACCTCAGATATCAGTGAAATATCACATTGCCTTCCAAATGTGCACATCAACTTCTAACAGATTTGATCAATATGAAACATTTACCACAATCCATTCATTTAAAAAAATTGCCCCATCCTACCCTAGAAATCATTAACACAATACAAATTAAAAGGATAACTGTTTCCTCTTTGAACACAAAAATTCTATCCTTTAAAACAGAAGCATCTTAACTGGGACTCTGGGAGGGACTTACTCATAACTTGTTTAAATGTTTCCAATAACTAAAGAGGGGATTTTACCTTCCAAGAAATATTTCCGTGATTCACATGTAATGAGATTTTAAAACCGTCAGAACATACACCTTCATTAAATAAATCTTAACTTTTGCATGTTTTGTTTTCAACTGAAACAATACTTACGAATGCTCTATAATCGTATTAAAGACTACCTGAATTTTGTACCATAAATATACTTAAATATGAAAGGCAATTTCATCTTTAATAGATATATTTTATAAGCAACCACCATCTTTTTAATTCCATAGTTGGTGAGAAGTTGCTTTTATGCAAAGCCTTACTTTCACACAGATGTCTATCATAAAAACTGAAAACATGTTTGGGATGGGTGGGAGGTAACAACACATAATACAATGCTGTAAATTTTCTAGTAATTTCTGGTAACACTGGCTAAACTGGCAGACATGGCCAATAGTGCACTGTAGTACACCTAATACTAAAAGTAATCATCAGAACCTTCCTGGCTCCCAGAGGCTCCCTCTCTGCACAGGAAACTCAGCGGTGACCAGGGAGCAAATAATTCCTTCCATGCCAGGGGATTCCCTCAATCTACACTCAAGGCTTCCAACATGTTACTTCCCTTTTCTTTGGGACTGGTAATTTATAAACCTGCTAGAAGCTGCTGATATTTCTAAAACAATGTATTGTAGCCTGAAATTCAAGTTAAAGACTTAAAATAAGTTAGTTTTCTCCAATTCATGACTCTATTAAGCTTGAGATTCCGTTTACAGGTAAAGACTACCCACTCACTGAATGTGCACTATGTGCTGTGCCCAGGGATGAGCACTTGGATATGCTAAGCAACTTTGTACATAATTCCTTCAAAGTAGATATTATCACCACCCCCACTTACAGATGAAGAAACAGTTAATGAAATTATTTGCCCAAGGTCAGAGTTAGTTACTACACTTCACTTGGACTAAGGGGAGCCTATTTTGAGTTATTTCTACAGTTTTCGCAACAGACCAGTTCCTCAAAGAAATATTAGAATAGTTTCTGCAGTTTTATACTGAAGGAGTTACATTAAAACATCAAAAACTGAATTTTAATTACTTGAATGCAATTATATGCTCATTTATTAAACTACTACTCTTAACCTCTGTATCCCAAACATCCATATTTGTCCAACAAAAAAATGATGGCACCACATGCATGTTTTGCAACCAAATGGTACCTGTTTCCTCCAGAAGTTTGGAAATGTATAGGAGTATTTTTGGGTTGTCCCAAAGTGGGGGTCACTAATCAGCATTTAGTGGATGGGGGCTAAACAAAGGATAGTCTTGTCCAAAATGCCCATAACACTCATGCAGAAACACTAAACCACAGGCTGGTTCAAAAAGAAAATCTTTCATGGTAAAGTTAATCCATCTGTTAATCAGCTTAATTTACAAACAACTTCTTATTCATCGGAAGTCTGCTTAAAATACCTTAGAAGACACATGAATTTCTTTCTATAAAACACCATTTTTGGGGCCGGCCCGGTGGCGCACTGCTATAGTGCGCCACTTGGGAAGCACGGTGGCGCTCCCGCCGAGGGTTCGGATCCCACATACAGACCGGCCGCTCACTGGCTGAGCAAGAGGCGGGAGCAACACCGAGGGTTGCGATCCCGTGGCCGGTCCCGGCCTGGTACGGGCGTGACACTGAGGGTTGCGATCCGTTGCCGGTCACGAAAAAAGACAAAAAAGGAAAAAAAAAAAATGCATTTTTGCATTTATCTGGCATTTTATTTTCAAATTCACACACACACACACACACCCCTCATTTTAGATATACTGTACAGCTAATGCTCCACATTTCACTCCCTGATGTAATCAAATCACCTCTCCTCTACTGACTACCTGGCTCATTTTTGAACTCAATATATGTATAGCACATTTGCACAGTGATATAATGTTGCAAGTAGATTTCCCACTGGAAAAGAATTTTGTTTCATTATCAAGAATATAGTTTGAAATTTCCAGTTCCAAGGATCAGTTGTCAATAGGAAATTTTAAACTGCCCTGGCTCACTGCCTGAGCTCTTTCCAAGGGCACTATGCTAATAGTTTCTACTATGTCTGAAAAACACTGATGAAATAGAAATCTAACATGAATTAATGTATAACTAAAATGATATAGAATTCCACATCCAAAAGGTGAAAAAGATGTATCTTGCAGATAGATGAGAATATGTACAAAAACAAAACTTAACTAGGAGGTACTTAGTCAAAACTGTAGTTACTCCTAAGCAGAATCATGTTCGAAAGATCATGTTCAAAAGAATCGTGTGTGTGCTTAGAGACTGGTGAACTACCAGGAGACCCTTTTGCAAAGGTTTATTTTGGCATTTCAATTTTGCTTTTTGGCCAATGGAATTATTTCACAAGTTGTGGAAATAATCACAGAATCAGATTTCTGAAGCCTCGAAATTTTTCAGTTTGTAAAATCTCATGTCAATGAGGCTCCTAAGGCTAATATACCAAAAACTAAAAATGAGTATTTCCTGCCCAGTTTTAAAAGCAGAATTACACTAACCACCTAGCTCTCAGCATTTAGTTAGATCCCAAGTATGGTTTCTTTAGATTTTATCTAGTCCCTGCAAGGTATACCAAGAGTAAAAGATCCGGGAGTTCTGAGACACAACCCTGAGGCTCAGTCTTCAGCACAATTTGAGACTTGTTCGTTGCCAAAGAACCGTGATTGACAACAACCTGAGCACTTTCAGTTCACCTGGCTGCTCATTATCTCCTCCAGCTGAACAGTAAATTGAATAGCTTTACCCAAGCTTATAGAGAACCAGTTTCAAAAGCATAGACCACCACTGCCAAATCCCTTGAAGCACTCCTACTAGAAAAAGTTTACCAGAAGTGCTGAATTAAAGATTAAAACACACTTCAAAAAAATCACCCTTCTCTCTAGATGTGATTGTGGTAAGTAATGTGTAGGTAATCAGCAGGAACAATACATACATCAGCAGTCAGAAAACCGTGGAAGTTATGCCAGACTTAGAAAAATCACTTCACCTTTCTAGTTCCAAGGGTCTGGATAGGTGACTATCTATTCAAGGAATATAGTATTTTCATCTACCACCTCGAAAGACCTGTGAGAACGAAATAAACATGAAGAGTAGTTGATTCCTCCCTGTGACTAACCACATTTCAGTAAAGACATTACAGGGCCGGCCCATGGCTCACTTGGGAGGGTGCGGTGCTGACAACACCAAGTCAAGGGTTAAGATCCCCTTACTGGTCATCTTTTAAAAAAAAAAAAAAAAAATGTGTTGTGTGACTTCTTCCCCCCAAAACTGACACAAACTCCTAAGGCTCAACTGTTTACATCCCACTTCTCCTCTCCCACAGGAGTGCTAAGTACTGAGCTCTCATTGAAATATTTGATTTTTCCTAACACACCAGATTTTTCCTCTAAAAAGAATATCAGCTTCCCCTTACTCCTGTTTCTTAGATGATTCAATTTGCCTTATGTGACTCCCCCCGCCCCCAAGTTCCCTTTCAGGGTTTTTTTGTTTTGTTTTTTGCCTACCCTTCCCCCATTCTAATAAAAAATGGTTTGAGTTCCCCGGATTTTTGTACTTCCCCCTGCCTAGCAGGACCCTGCGTCCTCTGTGAGGATCCGCTGCCTGCAGTGAGGGAATCCTGGGCCCTTTAAACTGCTATGCCCCTACTCACACACACAGCATACACCCAGTAAAGGCTCTTGAGCTAGCTGTGACCTCACACACACCACTCCAGATCCTCACCTGGGCCACTCTGTCACATTTCATCCCCCTCAAGCAGGCGGCGTGGATTCGCTGTGACCACCCCCCAAAAAGAAAAGTCCAGGACCTGCTGTGTCTCTCCTTCCTGACTCTGCCATTCAGTACCCTCTAGGGCCCTTTCTCTTTTTCTCTCCTTGCTCTTCCTTAGAGACGGAACCTAGGCCCAGGGTTGCAGTGAACCGGCGCCCAGTAAGCAAACACAGCCACCCGGTCAGCTCCAATTCCCACGCCACGGCCACGGCCCCCGCGCCTGCCCCCATCCCTCCCAGGCGGCGACCGCAGCGCACGCTTCGGCCAGGCCAGGACTCCCCATCCGGGACAGCCATCGCTCACTGACCCAGGAAGGTGTCAAACGAGGAAGTGGCAGCAGTAACAAGTATGCGGAGGCAGACAACCTGGCAGACGTTAACGGCTCAGCGCTCCATCCCTCCCCGACCTAAGCTCAGGCCTCACGGTCTCCTCGACCCAGCGCCCACGGAGCAAGTCACGTGCCAGCCAAGCAGTCAGCTGACCGTGGCGCGCGCCGCTCCGCCTACGTGCGCGCCACTGCGCAGCCGCAGCAGGGCCTCCGGAGAGGAGAGGGGCGGGGCGGAGACGCAGAGGAGACCTGGAGCGGGGTGGCAGCGGCAGTACCTGGGTGGGTGGGGTTGTCAACCTCTCCCAGGGTGGCGGGTGGCGTGTGGTCCGCCTCGTGTGGACGTCACCGCCATCGTCCCTAACGTTGTCCCACTACAGGTTTCTGCCGGTCAGAATTTGTCTGCAGCTCCCGACTCCGTCTTCTCCACTGAGAGTTTTCCTTGACAGCCCCGTTTTCTGAGTAGTATCTATAATATTTCACATCGGTTGATTCACATTTTCCTTGCAGTCCACTTCAGCTTAATTCCATAAATGTCCATGGAGCATGTACTGTGCACCAGGAGTTTGTGGTGCTAGTTTGTTTTTAAGGATTACCTACTGGAGTGAATCACTCCTTGCCACAAGAGTTCGTCATCTGGTTCAGGGTTATATGTGGCATGTGATAATCAAATAGTTGAAACCACTTTAGATAATGGGAAACCAGTGAAGGTCTCAGGACAGAGGCATGGACAGGGGAAAGCATATTTTGGGGTAAAAATAGGTAGCAAGCTGCTCTTCCAAACCCTGCATATTTCATTAGCTGGGGAATATAGGTGGTATTATAACTTAAAACATAGAGTTTGAGAAACGGCAATTTAGAGATTTTCTAATTTAATTATTTTAGATTTCCAGATGAGGAAAGTGAAGAACTAAAGGGCACAGAGCTGTTTAGCACGAGGGAATAGACACACCTGGTGTTAAATTCGGGCTTTCCTACTTACTAGCTGTGCGACCTTACACCTCTAAACTTCAGCTGCTTCATCTGCAAAATAGAGGTATTGTGAGGATTAAATGAGTGTGCATTTAGCACAGTGTCTGTCATTAGGTAACATCCAGTAAGTGGTCGCCATTATTACTATTATAGGACCTAGGTTTTCTAAGTTACCCCTATGCCTTTTCCTCTGTGTGTCCCTGCAGAAATTCACTGTGGAATTTCTTAGGGCCTCAGTATTAGGTTGGACAGAAAGTAACAATCAACCAAACTATTTCCAACCTGATGCTTTTCACCTTTTTGGGTGAAGTTCAGACAATTCCAATAATTAATTCCATAACACAGCTTTAGAAACTTGTCAGGAATTTCAGAAGCTTTATCTGACATCACAGAATGAGCCAAAAGGCAAATTTATGTTAGATCTGTGCTGTCTGATAAAACTTTCTGCGATGATAGAAATGTTATTCTGTGCTGTGCATACAGTACCCAGTAGCCCCATGGGGCTATTGAGCACTTGAAATGAGGCTAGTGTGACTTAGGAACTGAATTTTAAAATTTATTTCACTTTAATTAAAATTTAACACCAACAGTCACATGTGGCTGGTGGCTATTACATTGGATGGCATTGACATTGATAAGCACCAAACTCCAAATGAGCACATATTCTCCTTTAAATACGGATTCAATAACTCCATCGTATAACTTCTTATAATGTATGCTATACGAAGTTATTACGCACTCTCATCTGTCATC
>NW_007727396.1:67940-100231 GCF_000696425.1 Galeopterus variegatus
GCTCACTGGCTGAGCGTGGTGCTGACAACACCAAGCCAAGGGTTGAGATCCCCTTACTGGTCATCTTTTTAAAAAAAAAAAAAAAAAATTTAACACCCACATGAGGCTAGTGACAAGGTCTGCATTTGAAATCTCTTGGTTTTTTCATGTTTGTGTGTGGTCCTTCTCATCTCAGATTTTTAATTTCTAAACTCAAGTGCATTTTCTTCTGACCTTGCTCTACTTTCCAATGTCTTAATCATCATGTGATATTTGGGAGGCAGTATAATATAATGCTCTATAAATATTAGTGCTAATTATTATTATGCCTAGATATCTCATTTAAAAGTCTAGCAAATGTGTTTAATATAAGCAGGGCATAATTGCTTTATAATGGTTCCTAACAGTAAGAGAATGTGTTTTTACAAAGAAAGAGGAAGCTTATGTCTCCTTTTTCTTTTTTTTGGCAATTTGTCAACATTAATTTTATTTTTAAAATATATCATATGTTAACAATTTCACATCAATTTTTTTGCATTAGAAAGGTGAATATCTTAGGTATCTAAACTGATTCTTTCCTATCATAGTTTAACAAATTATAAATTTTTAATTTTTTAAAAACATTTACAGTAATTGTACATATTTATAAGGTACAGTGTGATATTTGAATACATGCATACAATGTGTAATGATCAAATCAGTGTGGTTAGCATATCCATCCCCTCAAATCTTTATCATTTCCTGTGTTGATAACATTCAAAATCCTCTCTTCCAGCTTTTGAAAAACTACGATGACTTATTGTCTACTATAGTTACCCCACAGTACTATGGAAAGCTAGAACTTATTCCTCCTGTCTAGTTGTAATTTTGTATCCCTTGACCAACCTCATCCTACCTCCCCCCGCCCCCAGCCTATAGTAACCACTATTCTACTCCTTACTTCTCTGAGGTCAACTTTTGGGGAAGCTCACTTTGTAAAAGCATACTAGGTATCTTAAGTATGGAACAGGCATGCTACACCTTTTCCTCCATTTCCAGCTGTCTAAATACTACCCACTGGAAGCACCTTCTAAGCTTAAAACACTCATAAGAGGAATAAAGATTTTTTTTTTCCTTATAACTTTTTCAAGGGAAAAAAATAAAATTTATGTTTTAGGGCTGGCCCAGTGGCACACTTGGTAGAGTGCGGCGCTTGGGAGCGCGGTTCGGATCCCATATAGAGACCAGTCCGCTCACTGGTTGAGCGCAGTGCGGGCGCGACACCAAGGGTTGCGATCCCGTTACTGGTCACGAAAAAAGACAAAAAGGAAAAAAAATAAAATAAAATTTATGTTTTAATTTTACTTTACTAAAATACTGAGTTTACTTCACTGGTATATTTTTGTCTCCCTACCATTTCCATTTGTCTGACCACTGCTACTACTGTGTACTGTTATAACATTCCATACATTCTTAAAACCAAGCAAAGGGTAGAGTTGCATTTATAAAAACTAAACTGGCCTTTTGGACAGTACATTCTTGGCAATGAAACCTGAACAACGCTTACCAAACACAGTGGGGAAAGCTCTCACTCTGCATTGTAAAAAGGACAGTCCAATATAAACAGTTACAGAAATGAAATAAGGCAGAAAATTTTAACATGCTATTTAAACTAGTTTCTTAAAGAGACTTTTTCCACTGCCAGAATAGCCTCCTGGTCAGTCATCCAGAAGCAATTCTTCCAACAATTGGTGAACTTGGCTTCCATTTTGGGAAAAGAACCAACTTTTTCTATACTTGCTTGCATCTTTGCTTTAATGTCTTTTACAGAACTAGGTCCTTTTGGTGTTTTAGGAGTTCTTCCCTGCTTCTTGAAGGATTCTTGACCTTTTGATATTGGTGTTGATAGTTTTGAGTTTTTAACATTCTGGTTTGATTTTTGTGTGTTTTTGGCTGGAGTATCTCATTTGGATTTCTTCACTGGGGCTTTTTCTTCAGTTTTCTCCTCATCAAAATCATCATCATCATCTTCATCAGCAGCAAGTTTTACTCTCTTCTGTGGAAAACACTACCACTTCCAGGGGCAGATTGCTTTCCAGGTATAGTTACAAGTTTCGTATCTTCTTCCTCTTCATCTTCGGACTCTGCATCTTCCCCCACAGCTACTGAGTGCTGTCCACTAATCTGTATAGGCCCTGATCTATACTTGAATTATAATACCAGAAGTGGTGTTATTTCAAAGCCCCCTAGTCAAACCACTGGATGTACAGGCATTTTCAAATTTAATTGTACTGCCTTCATAATTCATTGCCTCTGCTTCAACAATGTGCAATTCATTCTTTACACCAAGCCCCTAAACTGACTGTTCTTAAAGATAACTTGTGCTCCATCATTACCCACTTTAAAGTGATAATCTTTGTTGGCCTTTAGTTCCCAACTGGAAAGGTAGTTCTGAGGTCTCAGGAGACTTATGTCCATGTTCATCAACTCTTTTATACACAGGTGGGAGAGAAGGAGGACAGAGAAAAAAATGACTGTGTTCCAGATAACCCACCGCATAGCACAGAATCACACTAGCAATAACATTTTAAAATTAAACAAAATGGGGAAAGTGTTCGAAACAAATAATGCAATAGGATTTACAATGCTTTTTCACTCCAGTATAATATAAAGATATCTTGAAAGTTGGTACTGATATTCCCTTTAGGAAAGGAAGTATCCTTGCTTGAGAAAATACCTTGATAGGGCCGAGCCCGTGGCGCACTTGGGAGAATGCGGCGCTGGGAGCGCTGCAGCGCTCCCGCCGCGGGTTCGGATCCTATATAGGGATGACCGGTGCGCTCACAGTGCTCACTGGCTGAGCGCGGTGTGGTCGGTCTCAAAAAGGACAAAAAAAAAAAAAAGAAAGAAAGAAAAAGAAAATACCTTGATAAACCAGTAGAGTAGGAAGGTAAACGTAGCTTGGGTAAATGGAGACAAAGAAAACAAAGAGACAACTAAATTAGTCTCCATTGGAACAGAAACTGGGGGGTGGAAAGGTGGGAAGAAGACATAGGGATGTTAAGGAAAAAGAGAAGAGAAAGACAAAAGCATTATGTGACAAAGGACTTCTGCAAAGAAGGTTGTTTAGAACTCCGTTTGAGATTTCTTCAGTTGCTGTAATGTAAATCCTTTGCCACCTGCCCTAACCTTTAATAAAGCCTAAGCTTAAATGCTTCATGTGACTATTTTTTTTGGTAGAAATTAATGATATCCAGGTTACATTATATAAAGAGGTCAGCAAACTGATAAGAATACTAAGACTCCAACAGACAAAGGAGCAAAAAGCACAAACAATTGAGAAAAGAAGAAATACCACTGGCTGAAACATATGGGGGAAATGTTCACTATTACTAGTGCTCAAAAATATATATAAAACAACATAAATATGTATAAATATAAATAAATGAAATATAAAAATAAGTATAAATAAGAACTTATAATAGCAAAGATAGAAGCATACATAAAATAGCTGATGTCAGTGAGGGTGTGGTAAGAAAACTCTCTTACACTGCTAGTGGAAATGTAAATTGGTGTAATTTTTATGATAAGCAATTTGACAGTATGGACAAGAAGTCTTAAAAATGTTCATTCCTCATTAGAGTGGAAATAATTCAAAAGATAGGATGATACTTATGCAAAATATATTCATTTCATCATTATTTATTTCATCAACAATATTTATTAAAGATTTAGTTGAAGAACTAAGCCCCTGTTACGGTGAAGTGCTGAAAATGGTGTGAGGTTTGTATCTTGAATTTTTAGAGTTTAATGCTCAGGGTTAATGAATAGAATATATTAGACCAGTGGTTCTCAACCAGAGAATATGTGGTGATGTCTGGAGACATTGTTGGTTGTGTTATGGTTTGACTTGTCCCCCAAAAAGCATGTAATGAAAACTTAATCCTCAATGTAACAATGTTGGAAGGTGGGGCCTAATGAAAGGTGTTTAGGTCATGAGGGCTGTACCCTCGTGACTGAATTAATCCTTATTATAAAGAGGCTTGAGGCTGTGAGCTCAATCTCTTGCTCTCTCACTATGTGATGCCTTCTGCCATCTTATGACACACCAAGAAGACCCTCACTGGATGTGGCCCTTCTAACTTGGACTTCCCAGCCTCCAGAACCATGAAACAAATAAACTTTTATTGTTTATAAATTATCCAGTCTGTGGTATTCTGTTAAAGTAGCACAAAACAGGGTCGGCCCGTGGCTCACTTTGGAGAGTGTGGTGCTGACAACACCAAGTCAAGGGTTAAGAGCCCCTTACCAGTCATCTTTAAAAAAAAAAAAATGTAGCACAAAACAGACTAAAACAGGTTGTCACAACCTGGAGGGAGGATATCAAGTGGGCAGAAGGCAGGGATGCTGCTAAACATCCTACAGTGCATAGCACAGCCCCTAAACAGAATTAGCTGATCCAAACCTGGTACTAGAACCATGATATTCACAGATTCCCAAATTTGTGATTACCAACGTGGTATATAATACCCTTAGTTGGTATTTGTAAAATTGAGACAACAATAGACCTTTATTATTGAGAATAAAATGGAATCATGTAATAAATTATAGTCACATTCACATGCAAAAATGCTCAACATCACTATGTACAGTGAAAGAAACAATTAAGAGCCAAACTGGCATTTCTGAAAGGAAGATGTACAAATGGCCAACAGACACATGAAAAAATGTTCAAAATTACTAAGCATCAGTGAAATGCAAATCAAAACCACATTGAGCTATCTATCATCTCACCCCAGTTAGACTGGCTGTTGTAAAAAAGTTGGACAATAACAAATGCTGGTGAGGATTCAGAGAAAGGGGAACCCTCCTATACTACTGGTGGGACTGTAAATTGGTGCAGCCATTATGGAAACAGTATGGAGTTTCCTCAAACGACTACAGATAGAACTACCATATGATCCAGCAATTCCACTGGGAGTATATACCCAAAGGAATGGAAATCATGTTGAAGGGATACCTGCATTCCCTTGTTTACTGCAGCTCTATTTACAATAGCCAAGAGTTGGAACCAACCTAAATGTTCATCAACAGACAACTGGATAAGGAAAATGTGATATATATACGTAATGGAAATACTACTCTGCCATAAAAAAAGAATGATATACTGCCATTTTCAGCAACTGGATGAACTTAGAGAAAATTTTGTTAAGTGAAATAAGCCAAGTACAGAAGAGAAATATTGCATGTCCCCACTCATAAGTGGGAGCAAAGAAAGAAAGAAAGAGAGAAAGAGAGAAAGAAAGAAAGAGGAAGGAAGGAAGGAAGGAAGGAAGGAAGGAAGGAAGGAAGGAAGGAAGGGAAAGAAAGAAACAACAATCACAATAATTCACTGAACTTTCGAAAGGAGAGAACAGAACTGAGGCCACCAGAGGTGGGAAAGGAGGATTAGCAAGAAATTGTTAAAGGGCCACAAAAAATGATTACATCATATAATGTTGAATATGCTAATTATCCTGATTTAAGCATCACATATTGCACTCAGGTATTGATATTCAATGCTCTGCCCCACAGATATGTACAATTATGTTTCAATTAAAAAAAAGTATAGTCACATTGACACTTTGAGATGTCACCTATGCTCACCAACTAGCTAAGAGATTGGCTCCTATATGCCAGCCTCGTAGTGAATTCCTGACTCATAGTCATAAATTTCTACATATCATGGCCCTTGCTTGAGAAGAATAGAAACAGAAAAATTTTATGTCAATAAATGCCAAGTATTTAATAACAGCTTTTAAGACATGTTTTTAAACATTTATTCCTGTTATAACTAATTGTTAATAATTAGAAAACACAGACTAGCAAAAGAAGAAAATAAACATTGCACCATTATTCCCCATTATTCTATCACTCAGGGAAAATCATCTGGGCATATCTCTCAAGAATATTTCTATTCATGTGCATGCACATATGCAACCTGTGCCATGGGCTCAGGAAGTTAGTAAGTGGCAGATGTGAATTCTGAACCCAGGCTGTCTGGCTCTTTACATGTCCTTGCTCTTAACATGGACCCATGTCCTCTGTAGTATAAAACTTGTCTCTCACTGTCTATTAGACATACTCCTTTTACACGGCCAGCCCTGAACACTCATTTTAAATGCCCTTTGAACACTCATTTAAAATGCCCTTTGAGTACTTTTTGGCCCTTCTTATTTTGTTGAATGTCTTTATTTATGTGACTGTTGTTGAGAAACAATTCATGGATCTCTCACATGTTTGCCTGTCTTGTGAGTAGAGGCACTGACTGCCTTTGTTCCAGATTATCTTTTCAAGGATGTTTGTACAGCAAACAGCATTGGAAGATAGGGACAATGTCTCCCTCTGGAGCAATGGACAGCCACACCTACTATACAGTATAAAAGACTTGGGTGCCCTAAGGTCGGGGTTCCTCTTCTGTAATGAAACTGTGTGTCCAGGCATCCAACTGGGCCCATCCATGTCCCCTTTGTGGGAAGGGGAGGCAAAGGGGACTGATGCTGCTTGCCATGCTATACGTAAGTCTTTTGTCTCCAACCCAGGGTCTGGTGTCTGCTACCAGCACCCATGAAACTGTGATAGGCCAGGCTAACTTGTAGGGTGAAATCTCAGACCAAAGTTCTTGATAGTGTTGATGACAAGAATGAGATACATTAGAGACATAGTGTTGTGGAAGAGAAACACCGAGAACCTCACAGGCCAGTTAATGTAATTTGAGGGAAGTCCATGAGAATTGATAGTAAGCCAGATTGTATGGTTCTCTGGGAGTCAGCTGTAGGCTAAATTGCATGGTCTTGTGCTCTAACCAGCTGAACTAACTGGCCAGCCCTAACAACACTTTCTTTCCAGGACTGCCATGTGTACCCCAGGACTGTATGAAAGCCACGCATTATCTTGACTCTCTCCCCAAAATATGGTGACTTGTACCTTAGGAGTGATGATAAGAGACCTTCAAATATATATCATTAGTATCACATTATGGAAATTTCTCCAAAATGAAGCTTCCTTTGATTACCTGGAGGAACTCCCCAAAGGGATAAGAGATTCATTATTTATTCACAATTGGTGGCCAGTTATTGCCACAATGGAAGTCATCCAGTTAGAAAAAGTACTATAAAATTTGTCCCTGACTTTAGTTGAAGTGATCGATAATACCAACTTGACCCTGGAAGGCATTCAGGTTAGGACACGTGTGTTACTGGTGATGGAGCTTCTTTAAACTTCTTCCTTATGGACCAAAGCAGAGGAATCGGTACAAATGCTAACACATCCTGTTGTGCCTACATTAAGATTTGGGCCAAGGGGGAAAGGTCAATACAGAAACTTAAGGAGAGAGCCCCCTGACTTAAGTTAGACCCCACTGGTTTATGGGATTTGTTCAACAGGTTGATCCTGAGACCCTGGAGGGCATGTTTGAGGGTGGCCTCCTCCTGCTGCTTAGTTGACTTTGACAGAAGCCTTAATAAGATGCTGTATGTGACAAATTGAACAGATTTAGTCCCAGCCTCTGTCAGGTTAATCATAGTGGCCAATGGGAAAAAAAAAAAAAAAAAGGAAATTATCATCACTGAACACCCAGATTGCACTAAAACAATCCTACATTAATAACACCCTAAAAATATCAGTTTACTTGCAAAGCATCTAGATATAGCTAATACTGTATAAAAGCATATGAGATAAACTTATAAATTTTTAAAAATCCCATGAAATTAAATTCAGTTTATACGACACCACCAAATCCATCATTGGATAATCAAAAAAAAAAAAAAATTCCCCCCCCTGGTTCCACTATTTACTAAGCTGTATGGTCCTGAGAAAATATCAGGTTTCTAGCCTGTTTTTATTTTTTATTTATATTTATTTATTTATTTATTTTTTTAAAGATGACCGCTAAGGGGATCTTAACCCTTGACTTGGTATTGTCAGCACCACACTCTCCAAGTGAGCCAACCAGCCATCCCTATATAGGATCCGAACTCGTGGCCTTAGTGTTATCTGCACCACACTCTCCCAAGTGAGCCACGGGCCGGCCCTCTAGCCTGTTTTTATTAATAAAATTAATAAAAATTAATATTAGCATCTCATAAATTTTGAGGCGTGAGATAATGGAAGTGAGAGTGCTTTAAATTACAATTGCTATGTATTATGATTATGGCGCTGGCCAGTTAGCTCAGTTGCTTAGAGCACAGCCTTATAACACCAAGGTCATGGGTTCGGATGAATTTAAGATGTAAATTCACCTTTTCCTCTTCAGTCAATAGCTTTAGGCCCAGAAGGGAAAAATTGCACAGTCCTTTGTACGTATGGTTCTTTGATAAGAACTATGAAACACTGTTTTGTGGATCCTATAAACCACTTTACAAATAACAGAAGGTAACCTCTAGTTCTCCAATTTGATGATTCCCTAAATGATTTAAGTGGGGGTGGGGGAAGGGTACTATATCTACCCACCCCAACCACACCTCTACCGCCACTTTCCCTAACACCAGCAGAGCTTGTACTGGAAACCTCTGGAATTCTTGTTAAAAATGCAGATAACTGGGGCCCGTGAGAAACTCTGAATCCAAATTTTGGAGGCTGTGGCCTGGGTATCTGCATTTTAATAGGCCCTCACTAAATTTGATAAATCATTGTACTCCTTGCTGAGCAGTCATTCTTCTGAACCTCTGTGGCATGGCTGTGCTGTTCATTTAGCATCTAAGGTGCACTAGTATGTATTCACTCATCCAACAAATATTCTTAGGTGCCTAATGTGTGTCCAGCACCACACTAAAAACTCTGTTATTTTTTAGTGTGCCTACCAATAACTAGATTAAAAGGCCCTTTCAGATAGGGATCCTAAGTAAACATTTTTTGTAATCCTAGAAATTGATAATGAACGTACTTCCTAACAGAATCCCAGCTTTCTTCAGGGACCCATCTGTATAGCCAAGTATTTCAGAGGAAACTGTCAGGAATCCTTCTGACGTCTGAAGGCAATGCCATTTCCGTTGCCAATGACTGCTTCAGGTATACTTGCATGTGACTCAATTTTGGCCAATGAGGCATGAAGAGAAGTCTTCTGGAAGGCTTCTGTAAAGTTTCCTCATCCTAGGAGAGAACTGCAGGAGGAGGTGTTCTCTCTTTCCCTCCAGATCGTCATGCTTCTGTTATGAGCTTCAACTGCTGCAGCCATCTTGCTAACTCCTTGAGGAGGAAGCTTCCCCTGGGGATAGCAGAGAGGAGAAATGGAAGAAACCTGGGTCATTAATTACTTTGTTGAGCTGCCAATTGATCAACTGCAAAGTCTGCTCTGCCTCAGGACTTCCAATTTATTGTTAACACAGTTTGAGACTGTTTCTGTATTTATATCAAAAGCATCCTAATGTAGGCTCAGTAAATGTTGGTTCGAGAAGTTGACAATAATGTGAAAAATGAAATGATAGAATTACCATCTTCAAAGATAGTGCTACTGACCGGGGGGGGGGGGGGGGGGGGCTGGCCAGTTAGCTTGGTTGGTTAGAGAGCATGGTGTTATAACACCAAGGTCAATGGTACGGATCCCTGTTCTTGCCAGTGTAGAGTTAAGTGACTTTGTCGGAATCCTGCCAACGTAGCGAATTGTCGGGTTACAGCAAAAGCTAACTGACTACACCAATTGTATTGTTAAAGCAATTCATAACTAAAGCCAAAACATTTCATTATTTCAGGTACACTAGGTTTTCCATTTGTATTGTCCGGGCTAAGGGTTAGAGCCCACAGACCCTTCAAACCGTACAGCTACATGACTACACCAGTTGTCGAACTGGGGAAGTCATAACTGTAGTGGATTGACTTATGTCCCCTCAAAACTCCCTGAAGCTTGAATTGTGTTTCCCGTTTTATGTATTGGAAACTTAGCTCCCACTGTGACTGTTAAGAGGGTGGGAAATCCTATGATGGTAATTGTAAGGTGGGGCCTTGAAGAGGTGATTGGATTGTAGGACCAAGCAGTAGTGAATGGATTAAAAATGATGGTCAGGGGTGTGGTTCCGAGGACTTTAAAAGAAGAGGAGAGTCTGTCTCTCTTTTCTTCCACCATCTTTTAATGTGAGACTGACCCCTGGGTCACTGTTGCCCCCATCAGATGGACTTTGGACTTCCGGCTTCAGAAACTGTAAGCAATAAATTTTGTTTTTCTTTATAAAATACCCAGTTCTGTGTATTTTGTTATAAGCAACACAAAAGGACTAATACAATAACTAAAGCCAAAATGTTTCATTAGTTATACTGTTTCTACTTGTATTATCAGGGCTAGGGCTCAGACTCTTCAAACCCATTGTACAGACTGGGTCACCAGACTCCTCACACACAGGTCCACACTAGATAATTGGGAAAGATCCCAGGAGCCATTGGCAGACAACATAAACTCAGTCCTCAGCAGTAGCAGTAGCAGCTGCAGTGGCCTCTCAAGGCATCCCAGGGGCACTGGCAACAACAGCCTCCAGCAGCAGTAGCAGCTCCCCATGGCCAGCCTGGGTGCATCCTGGGGGCGGGGGCGGTGTGTATCTGAGCCATTCCTCCTTTACACTTAAGTCATAACCCAGGACACCTGGGTGCACATGTGCGATTACATTAAACAATAACCAAGGAACACCTGGGTGCACATACATATTTTCATCAAATGCTCGGCAAGAATCTGAGCATCTGAGGGATCGTGGCCATTTTCCTATACTTTCCCTACAGCCAGCTGCCAAAAAAACAAAAATAACAAAAGGATTTATTTGTGGGGTCGTGAATAAAAATATCCATGCAAGATCTACACTCTACTCCACAGAGCCGCTCGCTTTCTCCTAAGCCCCTATAACCTCCTGTGATATAATCAGAAATACATATTTAGTCTTCATCCCCAGTTCCTGGCACAGAGCTCCTAAAACCCTTGTAATTTCCTGACTGATAGGGTTGAGAGGAGCATCTTTTATTATTTCATAATAAGTTTATGCTAATGAGATGACTGGTGGCCCCTGGATAACTTCAGGAGGACTAAGGCAGAAGGTTAGAAGGTTGAAACTTTCAGACCCTATGGGGAGGAAAGAGGGCATGAAGATTGAGTTGATCACCAGTGGCCAGCAATGTAATCAATTGCACTATGTAATGAAACCTCCATGAAAACCCTAAATGTTTGGGAGTTCAGAGGGTTTCCGGTATGGTCAATGTATCCATGTGCTGGGAGGATGACATTCCACAGGAAGAGAAGCTTTCACACTCAGGGTCCTTCCTGACCTCATCTTATCTACTTCTTTATCTGGCTTTTATTTGTATCCTTTATAATATCCTTTATGATAAACCAGTAATAAGTGCCTAAGTTTTGTGAGCAGTTCTAGCAAATTATTGAACCCAAAAAGGGATTTGTGGGAACCCACCTGACTTCATAACTGGTTAGTTAGAAGTACAAATAGCCCAGACTTTCGACTGGAATCTAAAGTGGGGGCAGCTGTTAGACTGAGCCCTTAACCTGTGGGGTCTGCACTAATTCCAGGTATTTAGTATTAGATTAAATTATATGACACCCACTTGGTGTCTGGAGAGTCAGAGAATTGGTTTGGGGGGGGGGAACACACACATTTGGCATCAGAATTAATGTGGTGGTGTAAAAATACATCATAGCAGAACCTTCTTATATGCCATTCAGAAGCAGGAAGGTCAGGAGAAGGTGAGTGGCCCCTATAGATGTCTTGTGGTCACAGCTGTCCTCTTCCTTTGTGACCTCTCCTCATGTCCTGGCTTGACTCTGTCTTCTCTCTTGGCTTATGTGACATTACTTATTATGTAGCTTCTCTTCCTACATACCAAACCTCTCCTCTTTCTCCTTCCATGACTTCCTTCCTCTACTCAAGAACAGTGAGTAAATTCATGCATTGAAAAGATGCACGAATTCTCCATTCTTCTGCTGAGCTAGAGTTGAAACTTTACCCATCCCACATTTGCAATTGCTCGGTGGACAGTTTCACCGAGATGATCCACTCTAATCAAAAATCAATGTGGTGTTCAAAGTCAGACCTACCAATTTATATCTAAAAACCAGCCTCTTCTGGAAACGGTACTGCAATCCTTTCAATATTAGGACCTTGAAATCCTCTCTGATTTCTTTATCTTCATAATTTTCATGGGCTCCAAGTCCTAACAAGTCCTTTTTTTGTGATTTCTCTCGCACATACCCCTTCCTTTCTGTTCTTACTGTCTCTATCCTGTTCCTGGCTCTGACTTTATCACTCTAAACCTGCAATATTGCAGTATCTCTAAAATGCATTCCTCTCCTTGTTCCCCACCCCAGTCCTTACTGCATAATCCACAATAGCTCCCCACTCAGAATCCTTAACATGAGTTCCCACTGCCTTTAAAATCATGTTCAAACTCCCTGGCCTAGCAAGCCTCCAAAATGAGACCCAAAGTTATCTTGTTGGACATGACTCCAAATATGCTTGCATGCAAACTCTTCAGTTCAGATGAGCTAGTTTAGTCTTAATCACCACACATTTCTTAGAGCTTCCTTCCACCAGCCGTGGGTTTAGATGGCTCTTTCCCTCCTTCCTACCTCCATCTACTAAAACTGAACCTGCTTTCCAAAGCCCATGTTTTGGGAAAATATAGGAAAATGGTCAGGGCCCCTCAGATGTTCAGAATTTTGCCGAGCATTTGATGTAAATATGCATGTGCTAAACCCAGGTGTTCCTTGGTTGTCTAATGTAATTGTGCATGTGCACCCAGGCATCCTGGGTTATGGACTTAAGTGTAAAGGACAGCGGTTTGGATAAATGGTCATGGTCCCTCAGATGTTCAGAATCTTGCCGAGCATTTGATGTAATCATAACTGTGCACATGCACCCAGGTGTCCCTGGGTTATTGTCTGATGTAATTGTGCATGTGTGCCCAGCTGTTCCTGGGTTATCGGACTTAAGTATAAAGAACAAACAGTTGTGATTCACAATGACCCCACCCCCGGGATGCCCCCAGGGGGCCACGGGGAGGCTGCTGCTGCTGCTGCTGAAGGCTGTTGCTGTCAGTGTCACTGGGACCCTCCAAGAGGCTGTTGCCGCTGCTGCTGGAGGCTGCTGTAAGCTGCTGGGGACTGAACTCATGTCATCTGCCAGTGGCTCCCGGGATCTTTCCCAATTACCTAGTGTGGCCCTGCATGTGTGGGGTCTATGACCAAGCCTGGCATGTGAGGGGCTTGTGACCCAGTCTGTACAATGGGTTTGAAGGGTCTGAGCCCTAGCTCTAACAATACAAATGGAAAATAACTAAAATAATGAAACATTTTGGCTTTAGTGTAGCTATTGCCTCAACCCAACAACTGGCATAGTCGTGTAGCTTTACACCATGTCAAAATCTGAAATTTTCCTATCACTTTGTATTAAGTTACTCATAAAAGTAATAACGACGATAGCTACCATTCATTGGGTGCTTGCTCTGTACTAGCCTTTGTAAAAGCCCATTCTGTAAAATGTGGATGATAAAACCTACCTAATAGAGTTATTGTGAGGAATCAATGAGCTGCAGTACATAAGGGCCAGAGCCTAGACCCTGGGATACATGGAAGGTGCCCAATAAAGATTGGCTGAATTATCACTAATTAAGCCATTGAAATGTCACAATGATGTTTTGCTAGATTGGCTGAATTATCACTAATTAAACCATTGAAATGTCACAATGATGTTTTGTTAGCAGCCAAAATACCACATCTTGTTCACCTGATAGAAAATGAGCTTCTCTTTCTTGTGATTTGGGGAAGGAGGCACCAACCAGTTCCTCCCAGCATCCCCTGGCACTTTCTGAGCCTTAGGCAAATAAAACTGTCTTTGTTCCAAATTACATCTATTGTCTGATGATATGCTTGTTCTTTACATTTCTATTATGTACATCTCTTAAGCATTCCTTCACTGCCTTGTTCTGGGCACCAAAATGCAGAACCCAGACAGCATTCTTTCTTAGGAAAGAAGTTCTTTTCAATGTGATCAATGCTAGAAAATCGTGTGGGGGACTAAAGAGAAAGCTCTTTCCTGGTTGGCAGAGGCTCTTCCTAAATTCTTTTAAAAATAAACAACAAAGTTTTCCCCCTAATGCTGAATTTGTTCTTGCTGTTTCTCAAACCACAATGCAATTTAAGAGACAATTATTACATAGGAATGTTAAATATGTGGTTCTCATGCTAAATCTGTGACGATCCTTCCTCACATTCCAGTGCTGGGAAATTAGCAATTTAAATCTCCCTTTGGAGCGTACTGTGGATTTACTCCTCAGAATTTCTAAGTAAAAAACACACTGCATTCAATTACACTAAGGTTAAAATGTTGTGATTTACAGAATAAGTATTAGTTAATAAGTAAATATCTTACTCTTTCTAAAATGGGGACGGAAGTTAGAACTCAGACGTACTTAAAAAGATTCATGTAGTCAAAAGAAAACACCAACCTAAGGCTTTGAGAAATATGGCACCAGATGTCCATGAATGACACAGGAATTAAAATTCCTGGGGATGGAAGGTCCACCTGACCCAGTAGGGGGCTAGATTGTAACTCAGCAGGGATTGCAATTTCCATTTCTCGGGAATTAAGGTACAAATTAGAATGTCAAAGACAGCTGAGTTGTTACCTGGGAAGCCACAGCATTTTCTTCTATCCCAATATTCTTATTTAGGCAAGACCCCTACTTATGCTTTATCCTCAAATTACCTGGTGTGCTTGTTAAAAATACAGATTTCCACGCTCAACCAAAGACCTGGGGATCTGTACTTTTAACAAATATCCAGGTTTTGTATGACTCAGCCCTCATCCACAATCACTCTGCAGGAAGAGGGTTGTTGGTTGTTGTGTTTTGGTAACAGATCCTCTGCCTTTCTCTTTTTGAAGCATGTCCTTCCAGCGTACGGAAGATGTCCCTGATGTGGTGCCAACATCCAGCTCTGAACTCTGCACCAGATCTTTACCTTCTCTTACCCTCATCAAAATTCACCTTTTCTGTTTTACCCTGTTGGGAAAATATAGGAAACCGGTCAGGGCCCCTCAGATGTTCAGAATCCTGCCGAGCATTTGCTGTGACTAGGTTGTGTGGGCGGAGTTAGTGCGCCTGCGCTGGGCTGTGACTTGGCTGGCGTTTTACTCCCTCTGCGGCTGCTGCTGCACAAGCAACCATGCCTTTCCAACCTGCGGCATCCAGAGGCCTGTTTGCCGGTTACCTAGCTCATAGACCTGCGTGTAAGGGGTCTGGGGACCCAGCCTGGCGTGTGTGGGGCCTGGTGCCCCAGCCTGGCATGTAAAGGGTTTGTGACCTAGTCTGTGAACGGGCTTGAGGGGCCTGTGAGCTCCAGACCCAGCCCTAGCTCAACAATCGGCAGGATTAGGGGCAGGTAAAAGAGCCCGACAACTTGCGTGGTCGCCTAGCTCTGCAATGGGCAACGTGGGCAGGATCCTGACATTAGCCCTAGCACCACATAACCTCTCTTTCAGGTCCCACACTGGGTTAAGCTCATCTGATAGACGGTTAGAGGAAAACTATTAATCACGTGAGCTTTTATGTGTGACCTTTAAAGGCTCGATCATTTTTTTCTTCCATGATCCCTCTCCAGAATGTTGGTTTTAAATGCATGAATTTTGGGGGGCCGGCCCGTGGCTCACTCGGGAGAGTGTGGTGCTGATACCACCAAGGCCCCGGGTTCGGATCCCATGTAGGGATGGCCGGTTCGCTCACTGGCTGAGCGTGGTGCTGACAACACCAAGTCAAGGGTTAAGATCCCCTTACCGGTCATCTTTTAAAAAAATAAATAAATAAAATAAATGCATGAATTTTTTGAAAGGGAAAACAATTACATTGAAATATTGCTATCAAAATGTTTTACAGTGTGAAATAGTAATATGTTTTTCCTCATAAATACATTAAAAAATGAGATCTAGAGGCAGGTCTCAGAGTTTCCTTAATCTCAAAATATGAGCATAAATATTTTGAAGTATCCACAGCAACTGTATTGGTGGTAAAGTCTTCGGTAGTGCTAAGGTTTGTTGACTACATTCATAAGTAAAATTTCAGTTCAATAATAGTAAAAATATATAACTTTTTCTGCAAGTTCACAGACTCCTTGAATTCAAGGTCCTTGGGCCCCAGGTTAAGAAATCTTGCCTTAGAGATCAAATGGCTTGGTTAACTGTGGGACTTCAAGGCACTGCAGCTGGCCTGGGCAGGGTCTTCCTAGGTCAATAGAGTGTACTGTGGTTTTTTTGGCCATAAGTCTCTGTTACCCACCACTTCGCCTGGCAGTTAGTGATTTAAACTTCTATTCCATGGGTGTTCACCCATGCTGAGCCCCATCCAGTTTCACCTATTCCATTTATGTCCCCAGGCCATCCCTTCTCCCTTTCTGGAATCTTCAGCTGCTCCCCAGGACATCAGTGGACCAGGCCCTCTTTCCCTCCACACACCAGGCTCGATGCTCCAGCTTGTGCCTGTTCCACTCCCTCTCCTTCACTGTCGTCTTCTTCCCCCTGTGTCTCCTAGAAAGCTCCATCCCCTCTGGGAGCTTACCTGGCTGTGGTCACCAGTCTGTCAAGAAATGCTTACAAAACACTTTAATGGTCTAGTCCCACGGAGGGAGACAGAAAAATATTATTTCCCTTGCTCCAGTGATCATCACAGTTCGGAAATAATTTTTTTACTCTGTGGTCACAGGTCTCAGTGATAGACACTTGGGCAAGTTATTTAGCTGCAGTCTCACTGCATGCCAAAGCACCAACTTGGCCTCTTCTCCAATTGACTGCCAAGCCCTCAAAACACACCACCTAAAAATAAGCACTCGCTATTCTTAAGAGAGAGGGATCACTTTCCATGTTTTACAGGGAAACTTAGACACCAGAGGCTCAATGACATTGACAGGAAAGCTTAGACACAAGAGGCTCAATAATATTGTTTGTCCTAGGTCAAACAATGAGTCAGTTAGTGGATCCAGGATTTGAACCAAAGTTCTCTGATGCCCAGATTTATACAGTTGGCACTCAAAAGAGGGTGTCTGTAACTATTATTATAATTAATTATAATTATTAAATAATTATTTCAGAGTTGGTGGTTTTTTTATTTGGATTGCCCAGCAGCAGATCCTAAGACAAGGAGAATTTGTATGAAAATGATTTATTAGAAAGTATTCCCAGGAAAAATTATTAGGGGAGTTAGGATGTGGGCCAGGAAAGTGAAGGGGACAAATGAGGGAAGGAGGTGACTTGCGGACAGGGTAAGTCTCATCTCAGAGTTGTCCCCTCAAAGGGAATGGGAATCTTTATATCCCATCGGACAGGGTAAGTCTCATCTCAGAGTTGTCCCCTCAAAGGGAATGGGAATCTTTATATCCCCATACCTGTCAGTCTAAGGGCTGCTCTCGGGGGCTTGAAAAGAGATCATCCCCAGGCACATGGGGTTCCCTTATGAGCAGGGGGAAAGTGGGCTCTGGCAGAGAAGGA
The DNA here is from genome assembly GCF_000696425.1 of Galeopterus variegatus. Classification (NCBI taxonomy): domain Eukaryota; kingdom Metazoa; phylum Chordata; class Mammalia; order Dermoptera; family Cynocephalidae; genus Galeopterus; species Galeopterus variegatus. The sequence goes on from NW_007727396.1 coordinate 85,397, forward strand.
GGTGTAGCAGGTGGGAGGAAAGCACACCCAGAGCCAGCAGGCACCAACTGCATCTGCTGTGGTGGTCTAGAAATTGGAGTAGCGTCATAAAAAGGAGCAAGGATGTTACTGTTTGTTTTATATCCGTATGTCTACCGATCGTATCATTCAGTGCTGAAAAGAAAGCAATGTGAAGAGAGGACATGCACCATAGAGTACTGTGAGTCAGGAGGTCTGGGCTTTAGTCCCAGTTCTGCCCGAGATGAGCAACATGACCTTGGGAGAGTCATTTAGTCCCTGTGGTCCTCAGTGTCTGCTCAGGATTTATGGAGCAGTAGAGGGCACACTGAAGACATTAAGTAAACACTTGTTGGTGAACTGAAGTCATGGTATTATCTCAGCACCGTAGGAATTCAGATCATGGCTGACCTCCAAACTCCCTTCCTGCTGGGTCTCTAACATTGAGACTTCCCCTCATTTTCCATGTTTCCATTATTCTTCTAGGGGGGTTGATTTTGTATATGTGATTCAGCTCTTCAGTAGGAACCCATGACAATCATGTGAGATGTGCTCAATTTTGTACTATTAGTCATTGGATTACTAGATGACTCTGCTGTTCCAATGATACTGGAAAGGAAAAAAATCATTCAAAAAAATTTCTAGGAGATTTAAAAGAGGAATATATAAAAGACTATTTTTTTGTGAGTATTCATGTTGTAATAAATATCAAGGAGTGTTATTTCCCCTCCGAAAGGTAAATGAATAAAGGATTCCTTTTTTTTCCATCTCAGGATGAGATGTATGCTGTTGGACCATAATCTAGTTTTATGGTATTCTACAATTGGTTTGCAATTGAAATGAACTTTTGTCAGTGTTGCTATGTGAGGCAGAGCTGGGTGTGTGATGTAACCCCAGAGATATGGTATACAGAGATGTTACCCCAATCCTCCTTCAAGGAAGGGCCTGCTGCCCAACTGCAGGGAACATAGTCAGCAAGCAGCCTTCAGCTCTCAGTTCCTTCTAGGTCAGACTCAGCCACATGAGCGGCTTCCCAGGACATACCTTTCCAAGAACAGCCTGAAGCCAATGATGGAGAGAAGTGGGGCTATAAAGGCACAGCCATTCTGGCCTAACTGGGGAAATTCTGACAAATAATACTTGCTCCAGATTCTCCTACTAGGTTGCCAAAGGCTTTGTTGAACCAACATCGTAGGTAACTTCTTCCTCAGCACCATTCTGCTTCCTCTCACTTTCTTTCACAAGTGTTGATCTCTAATAAATGTCTTGCACCTCATACTTCCAGAGACTCTAACCTGCAACAGATGATGCTGGAAGTAGTCCTAGAAAACAGGCAATCAGGTGAGGTTTGGGAAGTGGATCACATACCACTGGGCTGGCCATGAGGGCACATCACTGGTGGCAGGTAGAGCCCAGATATTGCTAACACAGATGGTCTTTCAATTGTTAAACCTTTCACTGGGGTGAATTGGGAGTCTGTACCAAGTGGAGTGAATGCATTAGCAGGTGCAATGTGTCAAGCATTTGAGACTTTGAAGGAAAAGGTACATACAAGGATAATGGGATGGGAAGGCAATTGCTAAGTGCCACTGATGTTCAACAGAAGGGTAAGGAGGAGCTAAGGGTGAAAGCCAGAAGGCTTGCTGGATGCATACATACAAAGCTCTTTCAGCCCTGCAATGGCAGCACAGAAAAAGTTTAGGATTAATAGTCCAATGGCTGAACTTCAAAAAAAAAAAAAAAAATCAAAGCAAGTCTGTGCTAAGATCAGGCAGGGCTCAGGTTAGAAAAACCTTTAACCCTAAAAGATGGAATGAAGACATTTTAGCAGATGTCCTCAAAGATTGACATCTCAGACTCTGACCTTCCTAAGCTATCGGCCACCCCAGAACTGGCACAATAAGCACATGCAGTGGCCAAAATGACAGAGATGGAGGCCATGTATATTTCCAGCAGCCTATAAAGCCCATATGCAAATCCTCACCTTGCATAGTAGTGTGGTGTGGTAAAAATGACTGTGCATGCAAAGTAATCTTTTTTCTGCAAATTTAAGAAAAATTTTAATTGACTAAAAATTGTATATATTTGTGGTGTACAATATAATGTTTTGATATGTATACACTGTGGAATTGCTAGATCAAGCTAATTAACTTATCTACTACCTCATACTTTTTTGTGTAGGGAGAACATTTAAAATCTCTTAGCAATTTGCAAGTAAAAAATACATTGGTATCAACTATAGTCACCATGTTATACAATAGGTCTCCTGAACTTATTACTCTGGTCTGAGATTTTATACTCTCACTGTTACAGAGGACTTAATTAAACAAGGACTTCTAGTTTCTTGCACTAGCCCTTGTAACACTCCAATCCTACCAGTTAAAAAACCACAATGAATGAGGTTAGAGATTTGTTCAAGACCTAAGTGTGACAAATAAGATTTTAATACAGTCGCTCCCCCATATCTGTGGGGGATATGTTCCAAGACCTCCAAGTGGATGCCTGAAACTGCAGATAATACCGAAGCCTATTTATACCACGTTTTTCCCTCCACATACATACTTATGATAAAGTTTAATTTATAAATTGGGCATAGTAAGAGCCAACAACAATAACAAAATAGAACAATATGATGTAATAAAATTTACGTGAATGTGGGGGTCTCTCTTACTCTCTCTCAAAATATCTGTACTGTACTCACCTATTTTCAGACCACCGTTGACCACAGGTGACTGAAGTCATGGAAAGCAAAACCACGAATAAGGGGAAATTATTCCAAGGTTTCCAGTACTATACCAAGTTTCCCAAGTAGTTCTGAATCCTAATACTTTGTTAAGTATACACACAGATTCAAAATAGTTCAAAGATTGTGAGAAACACCCTCACCTGTCCAAGGCCAAAGGATGGACATGGAGACACGAGGTACAGCAAAGCGAGACTTTAATTACGGCCTTGCAAGGTTCTGGTGTCTGACGAGCAGGCACACAGGAAAGGGCTGTAACAAGCAATTTATTTCCTAGTGCGCAAGTCCCTGCCCCCACCCCCTCACTGGCTGAGAGTACTACGGGATGCACGATTTTCCCGATGATGTCTAAGAGTACCCCAATTTACTACCCCCTTGTAGGAAATTTCTTTGTCTGAGGGCTCAGGACAAGCCCATGCAAAAGGCCCACTGAAAACCCTGTGAAAAGAGAAACATTAGGAAATGAAGAGAACAATAAAGGGCTATTAACTCATTACCATCTCAAGGACAACTTTATCCATTTGAAGGAAACAATTAAGGGCTGGTAACTCATTACCATCTCAACAACAACTTTATCTATTCAGTGACCCTCCCCAGGAATGGGCTGGACCAGTCAGATAACTTTTGGGCTGGGCTTGAATTATTTCTGAAAATGAATCACTAAGATTATTTTCTTACAGAGATGGACCTCTGCTCAGCTTTCTTTAGTGTTCCAGTTGATAAAGAAAGTCAATACTTATTTGCTTTACTTAAAAAAAAATCAACAATAGGGGCCGGCCTGTGGCTCACTCGGGAGAGTGCGGTGCTCATAACACCAAGGCCACGGGTTCGGATCCCATAAACGGATGGTCGGTTTGCTCACTGGGTGAGCGTAGTGCTGACAACACCAAGCCAAGGGTTAAGATCTCCTTACCGGTCATCTTTTAAAAAAGAAAAAAAAAAAAAATCAACAATATACTTGAACTAAAATGCCACAGGGGTTTACTGAAACTCATCTTATTTTTCTCAGACATAGTATCAAGATTTGGTAAATTCACAATTCACTAGGAATTTTGCTCTTATTCAATATTTAGATGATATACTGTTATGTTCTCCTACTAAGGAAGATTCAGAAACATTCAATTTATCTCTTACAATGATTGGCTTACAAAAGCCATAATGCTTCCATGAAAAAACTCCAATTTTCCAGAAAAAAGGTCCATTATTTGGGACTTGATCTGACTGCAGAAGGAATTTCCCTCTCACCTAAAAGAATAAAAACTATTCAAAGTTTCCCTAGACCCATGCCTAAAAGACAATTAAGACAATGCCTTGGACTTGCCAGGATATTGCAGGTCTTCGGTCCCAAATTTTTCTTTGCTGGCATCTCCCTTGTATGAACTTACAAAAAATTCTGTCCCTGGGTCTTTACCTTGGGAGGTTAACCATAAACAGGCCCGCTACTCTACTACCCTTGCCTGGTGATGGTGAGGACTATAACTGTATAAACGTGGTATCACAGCTACTGACCCCTCACACTGATTTATGAAATGCTCTGTTAAACAATCTTCAGCTAATACTTTTGTTGATGGATCTTCTGCTAAAAATGCAGAAGGAAAATGCCAAGCAGGGTGTACTATGACAACCCAATACGAACCAATAGAAAAGGGAACTCTTCCCTAACTTAAGTCCATCCAACCAGCAGAACTACATGCTCTCACTTGGGCCTGTCAAATATCTAAGAACAAATTAGTCGCTGTTTAAACAGATAGATATGCTTTTGGGGGAGTCCATGAGTTAGGCCTATTATGGAAACAAAGAGGGTTTCTAACTTCTAGTGGGATCCCCATCAAAAATGGACCCCAACTGAGCTTCTTTCTGCTATTTTGTTGCCCTCACAAGTTGCTATTATTAAAATTGAAGCTCACACTCATAAAACTGAACCTGGATGTCAAAGAAATGCCCTATTGGACTTTCATGCTAAGTCAGCTATCACAGAGTGTTAGAGCACACAATCTGAATGAACTCCATAAGATTAATTCAGATCAAATCACCTATGGTAATTTGCTCAATAAACAATACTATGCCCCTGAATGAGAAAAACAAAATTGGCCCTTAAAAGAATGCAAATTTAATACTAAACATGGACACATTGAGAGACCACCTGGCCTCTTGGTCCTCTCTGAATCTTTAAAATTACCACTATTAACAGCTCTATGGCACTCGACAACTCACCATGGTGTAAACAGAATGGCCCAAATTATAGAAAGTATTGATGAGGTGATTGTTCTAAAGTTGCAAAAATGATTTATAACCAATCTCTGATTTATCAGACTTACAATCCTGGGAAAACCATTACGGTTTCAGGTGGTAAATTTCTACCACATTCTTGACCATATAAACACCTACAAATGGACTTCATTTGCTAACCTCAATGGGCTATCAATATGTTCTTACAACTGTATGCCTGTTCTCAGGATGGATTGAGATCTTTCCATGCAGAAAGGCCAATGCCACAACAGCAGCAAAGTAATTGCCAGAGAATGTGTTTCTTTTATGGGGTGTACATGGAGAGATTTCCAGTGAGGGGGAATTCATTTCACTGAACAAGTTATTCAACAATTAAATAAGGTTTTATGAAAAAAATCACACTACCATTGTCCTTATAATCCCCAGTCTTCTGGGAATGTTGAATGGACAAGTAATATCCTAAAACTAAAATTGGCTAAACTAATGGAATCCACTGGATTACCCTAGCCAAGAGTTTTACCACTGGCTTTAATGGCAATTAGACTTACCCTTGCTGGCAAGCACAAGTTGACGCTTTATGAAATAATAACTGAAAGACTAGGTCCTTAAAAATAAAATCTTATGTATCTCCCATAGTTGTAACCTCTGATATGACTCCATATTGCTAGGCCTTGATACATTATGCCAAAGAATATTTCCACCAGATAAAAGAAGCTTTTCATGACCCACTTATTGATGATCAGATTTTTCATGACTTAGAACCTGGAGATTGGGTCTTTTGGGAATAGTACCAAAGACAGACCACCCTTGAATCACTTTGCAAGGGACCATACCAATTTTTTTCTCATCATTCACACTGCAGCAAAGCTTCAGAGCCCTGAGTCCTTGGATCCACATCTCCCAACTCAAGAGGGCCCCGCCAGACCCTTCGAACTGTACACAAGTTGGGAATCTCAAGGTAAAGCTGACCAAGAAGATCTTTTCCCAGAAGCAGATGGCATTTTGAATATAGACAGTTTTCCCAAGAACACAGATCAAGAATCTTTTTCCTATGATGAAGTCATTATTCCTTTTTCTTTCCTATTTCTTGCTCTTCCTTTCAATCTGTGCATGGCATGATGTCATAATTAAAATCTCATAGTCAGTAGCTTCTCCAGAAAATTTAACTGAATTCTGGATTTGCCATGCTAAGCCATAATCCTTGCATGACTTTAGAAATCCTTTAGTCTACCTTGTGACTGAATTTACAAGAATTCCAAATGCTACCATTTGTTTAGAGTTAAAATTCTAGACCCACTTATTCTTACTTCTTTTAATCTAACCCAATCATGGAATGGGATGACTATATTGCAAGAAGACTATGTAGCAAAAAAAAAAAGATAACTTAAGTAAAGCTATTTGCAAGTATTCCTATCTACCTATATATTTTGACAGCCTTCCAATATGTAATAACTCAGCATCAGTCTCTTGGTTAGAAACTGCCAATGCATCTATTCCAACCAATGGCTCCATAAATGAAATCATCACCCAAGGAAAAGGCTTATGTATACCACCAGGGTACATCCTTACCTGTGAAGGATTTAACTCTCAGCCATGTCCTTGGGCTACCCCATATCTAGAAATCATTTTCACATGGTGTCCTTGAGTCTTCCAGAATTCTATTTAAAGGGGACACGCCTTTTCTTGAGCAACATGCCTGGGGAAGAGGGAGCGGACCTCTGGTATGCCAGGGGGAATAGGGCTGTCTATATCTGGCATCTGTGCTATAGCATCAAAATGTTCTTTTGCTGAGGGTCGGCCCATGGCTCACTTGGGAGAGTGTAGTGCTGACAACACCAAGTCAAGGGTTAAGATCCCCTTACTGATCATCTTTTGAAAAAAAAAAAAAGTTCTTTTGCAGACTTTGCATCTTGAGAGACAGCATTTTAAAATGGCAATTAATCCCTTAAACTATTTGTAATGAAAAAATAGTCTGGATGGAATTTATCTGGCTTAGTCTCTAGTATACTTAAGGGTTCTGTCCCCCCACCCCATCAAGACAATTGAATTCTCTACTGTGCTAAAAATAACAAAACAAAATAAAATTAGAAGATGCAAGATGGAGAAACTATAGCAAAGGTTTGGTAGTTGTACTGGCCTGCTTTCTGCTGTCACTAACTCTGTGGCCTTGGAACAATTAGGGGACCTCTCTCACCTTAATTCTTTCTTATGTCAACTAGAGATTATAATAGAATTGTCTTAATTCCTTTAGGCTGTTATAATAAAATGCCATAAATTTGGTGAGTAATAAACAAGAGAAATTTATATCTCACAGTTCTGGAGGCTGGAAAGTCCAAAATCAAGGCATTGGCAGGTTTGGTTTCTGGTGAGGGCTTTTTGGTTTATAGATGGTGGCTGCTGGCTGTATCTGCACATGGTGGAAGGGGTGAGCTAGCTCTCTGGGGCACTAATTTATAAGGGCACTAATTTCATTTGTGAGGGCTCCACCTTCATGACCTAATCACTTCCCAAAGGCCCCACATCCTAATACCATCACCTTAGGGGTTAGGATTTCAATGTGTGAATATTGGGGGTGCACAAACATTTAGACCACAGCAAGTACCCACTGAATAAAGTACCAAAAAAGTTTCGTCCTTAGGATACCCAAATAGTGGTAGTGATTCTCACCATTGTATTGTTCTAGAATGGTATGAAGGAATAAAAGGACACTGAAAACAACAGTGCAGATCAGACTTTTTATATTTTTAAACTAAACGGACTCTCCAAGACTATATACAGTAAGGGTCAGCAAACTAGGGCCCACATGCCAAAACTGGCCTGCCTCCTGATTTCATAAATGAAGTTTTATTGGAACATGGCCATGGCCATTGTTTACCTGTTGTCTATGGCTGTTTTCACATTACAATGGCAGAGTTGAGTACTTGTGACAGATCTTATGGCCACAAAGCCTGAAATACTTACTATCTGCCCTTTTACAGGAAAAAATTTGACAACCCCTAATCTAGAACACCTAATTTTACAAATAAGAAAAAAGATCTAAATAAGATAAATGACTTTGTCCCCCATCACGTGGATAGTAAGGGTTAGAACCACAACAAAAATTTAGATGCTTTGACTCCCATGTCAAACCTGAATAAACTAAAGAAAATTGCAGTTCTCCTCTGAGTCTAGCTCAAAATGAGCTCCTTTGGTGGAGTCTGGCTTTTATCTGGGCTTTAGGAAAGAGCTGCCAAGCACCTTCCCTAGACACCACAGGTTGACTCACACCTCCTGTCTTGACGTGTGCAACTTGTAGAACTGCCCTGCAAGAAATGCTAAAGGGAGTTCTTCAGGTGGAAATGAAAGGACACTGGCCTATAACTTGAAGCCATATGAAGAAATACAGAGTACTGGTAAATGTAACTGTATAGGTAAAGATAAAACCAGTATTATTATATAATTTATAATTTTAGTTTGTAACTCCATTTCCCTTGTATGATTTAAAATACAAATATATAAACAATAATTACAGATCTATGTTAATGAGCATGTAATATATAATAATGTAATTTGTGATGACAACAACATCAGAGGGGGAGGGAACTGTATAGGAGCAGAGTTCTTAAAAACTATTGAAGCTGGGGCCGGCCCGTGGCTCACTCGGGAGAGTGCGGTGCTGATGGCACCAAGGCCTCGGGTTCGGATCCCATATGGGGATGGCCGGTTCGCTCACTGGCTGAGCGTGGTGCTGACAACACCAAGTCAAGGGTTAAGATCCCCTTACCGGTCATCTTTTAAAAAAAAAAAAAAAAACTATTGAAGCTAAGGTGATATACATTCAAAATAGATTGTTATACATTTAAGAGTTGAACTGTAATCTGCAGGGTAACCACTAAGAATGTAACTAATGAAATACAGTAGAGAAAATAAGGAGTCAAAATAGGACACTACAAAAAATCAATTAAACACAAAAGTCATGTTGACTGAAAAATAAGATGAAAATGAGATGTTCTCTATTTAAGAATATTCAGAGGCTGGCCAGTTAGCTCAGTTGGTTAGAGTACAGCCTTGTAACATCAAGATCATGGGTCGGATCCCCACCCGGTCAGCTGCCCCCCCACCCAAAAACAATATTTGGAAACGTTTTTCAAGCAATCGAGCATCACAAAACAGGAGCCATCGCTGATTCCTCCTTGCCTTTCAAGAGTGTCCTATTTCGGGCCGGCCTGGTGGCGCACTGGATAGTGTGCCGCTTGGGAAGCGCGGCGGCGCTCCCGCCCGAGGGTTCGGATCCCACATACAGACCGGACACGGAAAAAAAAAAAAAAAAAAAAAAAAAAAAAAAAAAAGAGTGTCCTATTTCTGTAAATTCTCTCGGTGGATTGCTCATTTTTTACAATGATTATGTAGAGCAACACTGAACTGGTTTAATTCATTTCTTTAGGCTTAATTGTGCTGTTTGAAAGATTTCGAGTTACCTTTTTTGTATTACTTTTGACCATGTTCTTACACATGCATTGTATAAAAGATTTAAAATACCTGATGAAGCTCAGGTAGACCGTCGTCAGTGAATGAAGGGAAACTGCCTTGTTATATCAGGATATGATAATTAATATTAACATTTGAGATTATTATGTCCTTTTTAATAAAATTGGGTGTTACGAAACCAAAATTTGGAAAGGTAAGTCTCTTTCTGCACATGACAGAAAACCCAGCCTAAGTTAAGCAAGAAGAAAGCCTATTGGTTCAAGGAACTGTAAAGTCCAAGGCTTCAGTCACTTAAGTTATGTCATCAGGATCTGTTTTATGTGTCTCCAGCTCTTGGCTCTCACTGTGTCTTTGTTGTCTCCTCTCTGAGACAGACATGCCCCTGTGGTGATCAGCTGGCTTCAGCACTCCCAGCTTCACATCCTTCCAGGTTCAGGTAGAAAGGCAGAGTCTCTTCCAGAGAGCAGATGTCCTGGGATTTTCTCTGATTGGACTGGTCATGGGTCCTGGGGCATTTGGCACACTGATTGTCCAGGCCTGTTCTGGATCTGGGTCAGAGCCCCACCACCTCAAACACATGGACAGAGAGTGGGAGAGGAAGCTCCTCTAAAGGAACTCAGAGGCTGTCACCAGTGGAAGGGGGCGAGGATGCTGGGTGGCCTCTATATGCCTTTCTCACACAGAATGCCAATGGCCAGAAGACAGCAGCGTTCATGTGTTTTCACTCAGATGACTCTGGGAAGGCGATGGGGGGCAGGAAGGAGGACAGATTGGTCAAGACGGGAGTCAGAGCCCCAGGATGGTAGAGGTAGCCACATCCTCAGGCATCCTCTTGTCCACTGTGCAGCTGAAGAAACTGAATCCAGAGAGATTAATGACTTCCACAGGGTTACAACTTCTTAGTAGCACTGTGGGGAGGAAAATCCAGATATCCGACCCCTCACACAGACCACTCCACTAAGTAGCCCTGGCAGAAACCCTAGTAGAACTTCCTAAGTGGCTTAGGACAAAAATCTTTCTCAGACATGGACAAAGATTGTAACTTACATGTTCTCTACCTTCCCATATACCCAAGATGATGTTGATACAAAACAAAGCCTTTGAACAACATGGGTTTGAACCATGCAGGTCCACTCATGCACAAATATTTTTCAATAAACATATTGGAAAATTCGTGGTTAGGTATGTCAAGGGTCAACTTTATAAATATGCATATGTATGTATGTAAATATAGATATATGTTTATGTATATAGATATAGGTGTATATGGATATAGGTATGTATACAGATATGGGTATATGTATTTATATGTGTATATTGATATGTGTGTGTGTGTGTGTGTGTTTAGTGAGAGAGAGGATGATTGCATTTTAGACTCAGGTCTGACTAGAAACACTTAAAATAAAAGCTTTGCTTTTTTTCCTTCAAAATGCAGGGAATTACAGGATAATTATTGTTCAACACCAGGGAGAAGGAATTGATTACCTTGAAGTTTCCCTGCAGTTTCTGTTATTTTTATTGATTTTTTTATAGCTCATTTCCAAACATCTGAGTACATACACAAAATAAATGCTACTCTTAAGTCATTGCTATTGTTGCTAGTTCTGGAAGCCAGGCCCTAGCATCTGTGTATTTTCCCACTAGCATCAGCGAAGTGCCAAATGAACAGATGGTTGTGTGCTGTGCTGAAACATCTGGCAGCCTGGGCAGCGTTTGGCTAGAATCATGCATGCGGCCGGTGCTGCGTTACACTAGAGCCTAATCTAGGCACAGCTTCGTTTGACTGCATCATACCAGGACACAGCAAAAGACCCAGAACCAAAGATAGGAACCTGGAAATCTCACACTTGAGACAGAGGGATGCTTTTTCCTGTGATGTAAGTGACATCAGGTGAATCTAATCCAATAATCAAACATTGGTACTAGGCCTGACATTTGGCCTTTTTTTTTTTTCCTGTACAATAATCCACACGCAATAGATCCTGCCAAAAATAAGCCTTGTTAAGACCTCCATCTATAAGTCAGCTGTTCACATGGCCTTTTCACTGTGGTCTCTGGTCCTGGCTATAATTTTTAAGTGTGGTTCACATGATTGGTATCTAAAGAGTTTCTTTGACTTATGGCTTTATAAATGTACATAGTAAAATGAACTCTATGCAATAGTCAGTAGTTAATTTAAGCTACTTATATTTGAAAAATATTTACTCAGTGTTTTGTATGTTCCAGGCATACAAGGGCAGGAAACAACACCACAAGTGACATACAATGCTTTTTTGATATAAACCCATCCTTCCTCTGTAGTGAACTGGTAAAAAAAAAAAAAAAAATCCTTAGACATTCTCATCCAGAAGTCTTTCTGTGGTTCAACTCAACTTCTTATATTCTGTTGTCCAGCAAACCTTTTCTGCCTCTCTGTACTCAAGAGTTTGTGCTGTCTGTGGTTTTTAATCCCACTTGTAGAAAATTCTAAGTCTCTCCCTTTGTACATACACAATGTTCATTCTCTAAGTTCAGCTATCTCTTTGTCAATAATATTCACAACCATTGGTTATGGCGGGAATCCACATAATACTGGAATTTTAAAAATTTCTTCTTTATCAGGCCGGCCCGGTGGCGCACTGCTACAGTGCGCTGCTTGGGAAGCACGGCAGCGCTCCCGCTGAGGGTTCGGATCCCACATACAGACCGGTTCCCGCTCACTGGCTGAGCGAGGTGCGGGAGCAACACCGAGGGTTGCGATCCCGTTGCCGGTCCCGGGCCGGTACGGGCGCGACACTGAGGGTTGCGATCCGTTGCCGGTCACAAAAAAAGACAAAAAGGAAAAAAAAAATTTTCTTCTTTATCAATACATATTTTTCACAGTTCAGGCTGAAACTAGGTGTCCTGTTGTTCCCTTTGCCTGGACACACAGCTCTCCACTGTCCAACTGAACTATAGTAGAGCATACTAGGGATTTCACAACCACACACTTTGAAGGAAGTGAAGAACTTCCAAGTTGAGAACAAGTTCAGGTACTTTAACTACCTGGAAGAGTTTCCTTTATTGCTCAGAAATTCTTGAACTCCGTGGTACTTCCTGTTCAACTCCATTAGATGTTTCCCCTGAGGCTGGCATTCCTCTTGACTCCCCCAAATTGCCATGATTCTCTTCCATAATTACTACCTGAAGTAGGGGACTCCCAGTGTTAAATACTCTGCTTAGGCCACTAAACAGGAATTGTATGGTCCTGGGGGTTAATAAGCGGGAGGAGGTCAATGTGTGTCATTATGAGTGTCCCATGAGACTCACTGGGGCCTTTTGTCAATTCACCCTCCTTCCCGACCTGCCCAACTGGGCAGACTGCTCGAGCCCCAGCTTGAGGCCACTTGCCATAGGTCTGTGATTGTAATTGTGCAATTGTTTCCTTCCTTTCTGCATTTTTAAGAAAATGGCTTATTTTCACCCGTCATACTTTAAGGTAAAGAGCACAATTTTGAAAATTGCATAAAGATGACAGTTTTGCATGGCAGATTTGAACTATCTGAGCCAAATGATTTTCAGTCCCTGCTCTAGCAAATTATCTGAAGGCTGTTGCTTCTGAAATTTACTCTTCATCATTCCTAGGTCTTGATCAGGTGAACTTGCCAAAATTAGCTAGGTTATTTATTTATTTAATAGAAGAAAATGAGTCAAACTATTTATCCAGTAGATGTGATTATTTTTCTGTGCTGGTGTCCTATCTCAAGATCGCCAATGCTACAAAACTTGGTGTGCATTAGTGGAGAAAAAGATGAATAAAATGGGTGGACCACATACTGTGAAACCTTGTGCAGTGATAAAAACAAAAAAAGAATGAATATGCAACATGTTTAGCTCTTTAAAGTGTAGTGCTGCATGAGAAAAAAGTAGTAAGAAAAAAATGTATAGCATGTACCCATAAAGCAATACACTTTAATTTTAAGATAAAGGCATATTTAAGGAAATATATGAAACACATGAAAGTGGGTACTTACAGTGGGAAGTAGGGATAAGATAAAATAAGAGAAGCCCTTCCAAAAATATGATGATAAGTTAGTATGAACTGAGAAGTAAGATTAACTGTTTTGAGGTCTCAAAAAATGCACAAAAAATAATAGTAGGTGTAATTCCTGATGGGGTGTGTGTTGTTTTTCATGCCACCATTTGTGAATTGTAATTGTGGTTTCCCATTTCATTGTCATAACTGGGCATAAATTTTAAAAAAAAAGAAAATCAATAAAAATAGAAAGAAATAGCTTTTAAAAAACCCAAATTAATATTAACAATTTGGTCTTCCTCTAATTTAACTAATAATAGTATTTTAAAACATCATGCTATAGGGGCCGGCCCGGTGGCGCACTGCTACAGTGTGCCGCTTGTGAGCGCGGCGGCACTCCTGCCGAGGGTTTGGATCCCACATACAGACCGGTTCCCGCTCACTGGCTGAGTGAGGTGCGGACGCAACACCGAGGGTTGCGATCCCGTTACCGGTCCCGGTCCGGTATGGGCGCGACACTGAGGGTTGCGATCCGTTGCCAGACACGAAAAAAGAAAAAAAGACAAAAAAAAAAACAAAAAAAAAAACATCATGCTATAAATTTGTGCTTCCCAGCAGTGTTCCGTGGAACATAAACATTCTGAAAGATGTTAATGAGTGTTCCCCAAAACAGCAGATTCTACCATTGGGCACATTTGGGAACATTAGGTTATACAAAGCTAAACAGGTTTCTTTCCTTCGGGTCTTCTCAGAGCTTATAATAGTCTGAGATGGATTAATGCAGCATTTCCCAAACTTCTCCAAATGCTGTTTTGCAAAACACAGAGCAGGGAATGCTGGTCTAAACTTTTGTCCCAGTTACTTTCTTCCTTCAGAACAACCTCCATCCTCCATTCCTACCTGTCCTCTGGTCTCTTCTCTTCCATGAAGCCCCTCTGCAGCCCACAGTCATCTCTATTCTAATCTTACTGCTGCAACTCTCAGTCCTTTAAAGAAAGCCCAATAAGCAATAAGATCAAAATACTTTACTTTTGCTTCTGTATATACTATTGCTTTCTTAAGGATGAGCATGACGTAATTTTTTAAATCTACACCCTAACTTTTGGTTGACTTTAATAAATTGTGTGAAAGACTCTTTCAGCCAATTATTTCACAGCATCAATCCAAATCAAGTGAAATCAATATTTACTGTCTGCCTCTCTCACTGAGAGGTGACGGTGGATGAGTCATATTTACAAGCATCGCAACAGCCATAGAAAACAGCTTTCTTTGTAGTGTTCTGATGCTTTAATAAATGTAAAGAAAAGTGAGAAGGTGAACCAAGGAGAATTAAAAGCTTCCAAAAAGAGCTTTAAGGGCTGGCCTGTGGCTCACTCAGGAGAGTGTGGTGCTGATAACACCAAGG
>NW_007727396.1:100473-102243 GCF_000696425.1 Galeopterus variegatus
TGCTGACAACACCAAGTCAAGGGTTAAGATCCCCTTACCAGTCATCTTTTAAGAAAAAAAAGAGCTTTAAGTCAGTTGAATGGTTTCTTCGCTTTGCCTTGCCCTGCTCATTACCAGTATTTGGTGACCATGGACAAGACAAAGGAGGAGAAGGGGGACAAGAAGAAGGTGGCAGTGGTGCTAGTGGCAGAAGCTGCCTTTATCAAGTCCATACTTCAGGCCAGTACTTTGCTAAGTAGCTCTTCCTACCTTTATAGGTTTAACAAGAGTGATCACTAAAAATGCCTTTCTCACCTGGCTTCTGTAGACCTAACATCTCCACCTTTATACATCAGTTCCAGCAGCCGCTTTTACACAACTGTAAACACCCCAGAAGTATTACACTGGTAATACCTTTGTATGAATTTGTTTTTTTGTAGATTTTTAAAAAATCACCCATAAGAAGACCTTGAGAAAATGTTCAGCATTGCTGTGGCGTGGGGGAGTGCTCTCTGGGAGAATTAGACAGATGAAACAAAGCAATGCAGTTTTTCCTCCTGGTTCTTACTTAATTACACACTGTGACATTCACTAAGAACCTACTATTTACAATTACCTCCAAGGTCCCTGGAGTTTTAAAGATCAACATAGATTGTGATCTTTGCCCTTGGCACTTATCAGGGAGCCCATCACAAACAAATGCTTATAATATGATGCAACTGCTTTAAAAGAGGCATAAGACTGTATGTAAAGCACCCAGCCCAGATGCTTAGCACAGAGGAGTTGCTTTCCTTTCCCTGTTCCTCTGTGGGAGCCCAAGAAAGCATCACAGAGAAGCACTCTGTCTTGGAGGTTAAGTAGGAATCTTCCAGGCAAAGAGGAGGAGGTGACAATAGTGTGCTGCTGAATGTTTAACAACCAGTGCTCCAGGAGGTGAAAAAAGCATTTGCCAATTTCCATGCTGTAAATACTCCTACTGCAGCAGATTCCAAGCTACCAACATGATGTCATGGAACACTGAGTTCCAGGGGTGCATGAGCTAGTAAGAGTAACTGCAGCATACCACTGGAGGGACAGATGAATAAAGCAGCCCATCAAAGCCATGCAGAGCTGAACACATCTGGTGAGTAGTTGGCCATTGTCCTGCACAATGTGAGATGGGGGCCAGGGGAGAGTTGGAAACAGAGAAACATCCACAACCTGAACCAGAGCACCGCAAAGAGACAGGTGTAGCCCTGTGATGGGAGAAACAGATCATGAAAGAAGAATGTGAAAAGTAGTTTGGGAAGAGATTGCAAAAGCACTGAACTTTTGCAATTTTATCTTTTATGCTATTGATAGTGGTTTAAACCATCCATGTTTTAAGAAACAACTCTCATGACAGTATGGAGGAATAACTGGAGAACAGGGACACTGGGAATAGGGCAACTGGTTAAATACTCAAAATAGTCTCAGTGAGAGATCTAAGCTGTCAATGCTCAGCATCTTTGGGCCCCAACTCAGCCCGTTCAGTAGTACTCGTGGATATCCCACCTCAAGGGGTTCTTGAACTCGGCCTTTAGAAAAATAACAGAAGGAAATAAAATGCTACTGACTATACAATACACTGTATAGCTTTACCAAGCATAAATGTGTGTGTACATGTTGTGAGGCTGCTGCATGGAAAAGGAACCAGAATACCCAATTGAGAATTTAAAAAGGGGTCTTTATTGGCCAGCCGGCGACTGTCTCTCCAAGAAAGTCTCAGAAGAGAACGGCCCTGACTTGAAGTTTAGGGGTTTTTTAAAAGGT
>NW_007727396.1:102928-129519 GCF_000696425.1 Galeopterus variegatus
CTCCAAGAAAGTCTCAGAAGAGAACGGCCCTGACTTGAAGTTTAGGGGTTTTTTAAAAGGTACATTTTTACATGAGTCACACAGTTAAAATTATCAAATAGTCACATACTTATAGTTATTATATAGTTACACACATACACACATACCCTCCTAGTGTGAGAAGGGGGTTTGCAGAGGCCTAGCGCAAGCTGATAACAGAAGCTGAAACAACACAGTTAATCGCTAAGGGGCAGCTTGGGTGGGGAACGGCAAACAAAAATTAAAACTTCTCTAAGCACAGGCTAATATTTAGCTTTTAACTTCTATCAAGGGGGCTGAAGAGCTGAGGGGGATTTTCAAACATTTTCTAAGCAAATCAAACACTATTTAAACTTAATCAATCTATCTTGTCACACAGTAAGCAGTTTCACAGAAGTGAATTTCATATGTTGTGAAAGTGGGGGTCACCCTATTTCATACCTTTTTATATATGGGGAATTCTTTTGTAAATCCCAATTCATTTACAATAGGGAATGGTTTCTCGCTTCTGCTTATCTTCTTATTGCTAATTCTTATCGCCTCTTCCTGAGTATCATACTCGTCCCACAAATGCTCAGATCTGTTCTGTATTTGCTGACATCCATTTACACTCTCCGCCTCTAACCACAGGAGCACTTATTTCTACAGCTGCAGCACCCTGCTGCTTCCCATGCTGAGCCAGATTTCCATGGTGGTAAACATTGGACCTGAATACAACACCTACCCTGGAGATGCCATATTTTCTCAGGCTTCCTGCTTCTCCATGAGACACTCTGGCCATGTGGCTGATGGCCCCTGGGTCTATGCTAGATGACTGGTCTGAAGCCTCCCTAATGAGTTCTGATTCCCTGGCCAATAGCAGCCCATAAGATGGTCACATAACTGTAGCTGCTGTGGTTTTGCCACAGGTTTCTGTGATTGTTTTGTAGGTAAACGCATCTACTCCTGTGGGAGGTCCTGTGATTTATACAGAAGGTGTACAAGTGACAGTGTCTGCAGAATCCCATACTGACTCACTCTCTTATTTTTTCGTTTTCCTCTCTTGCTTCTGTTCTTGTCATCAGAACCAAGCATTTGTCACCAAAGGCTAGGACTGCAGGGCCCAATGCCTTTAATTCTTTTACCACCAGCAGGTGGGAGTAGCAGCAGCATTAAGAGAGCCCAGGAGGGGAGTGAGGGGTGGGAAAGTCCAATGCTCCTTCTTACTCCAACCTCAGATCCTAGAAGGCAAGTCCACTCCCTCCCTCCCAAATGTGTCCACCTATCCTCTCCAGCCAAACGGGAACCCTACAGTTAGACCAGCTGCTTCACACCTTGCTTTTCAGGGTGACCAGAAACAAACGCAAAAAGGTCAGTTATTCAGATTTGAATGCCAGGGCTGGCCAGTTAGCTCACTAGGGAGAGTGTGATGATGATAATACCAAGGTCAAGCGTCCAGGTCCTGGTACTGGCCAGCCACCAAAAAAATTGAATGTCAAACAACAATTTTCAGTTTAAGTACATCCCGTGCAGTATATATACTAACTGATAATTTGTTATTTATCAAATGTAACTGGGTATCCTGTATTTTATCTTGCACCCTACACTTCAGGCAAGTTATTTAACTTCTCTGTGCCCAAACTGTCTTATCTAGAACTTGAAAATAATGGTACTGCCCACCTGAAAGGGTTGTCTTGAGGATTAAATGAGAAAATGTAAAAGGTTAGGAACGTGCTTACTGGTACACACTTAAAAAATGTTGAGTGGACATTCAGTATACTATAACGGCATGCATGGCCTTGGGAGTCATACAGACCAGGTTCAAACCCTTCCTTTGTCACTTACCTGCATTGTGACCTTGGACAAGTTATTTAAGTTCTCTGTGCCTCAGTATCATTATCTACAGAACAGGGAAAAATATTGTTCTTACCTTACAATGTTGGCAGGAGTAAATAGGACAATAAATACACGGAACTCATTTAGCACAATGCCTGGCTCATAGTAAGCATAAGAATAGCATTCTATGTAAAAAACAGTCATAAGAGCATCATAAATTGTTTGCCTCCTCCAAGACCCTCCTCACCTTGTCCATGAGACATCTGTGTTGTGAAGCTTTTCCATCCTATCCCATGGGGCATTGATTTATCTCTTCTGAATTTCTGCAGTCCTTGCTCACTTTGCCACCAACTGAGCCCTCATTCTGCCTTGCACTGTTTGCTAACTGTGCCATTTATGGATGCCCTGTCTAATTAGTCAGATCCTAGAGGCCTCAGGCTTCTTCTTCAGCCCCTCCCATAAATGCTGGGCACCATGCTCAGTAGATACGTTGGCTAATTAACTTGTAAATGGCATAGTTGTGGATTTGAGGCCCAAGAGAAAGAGTCAAACCTACATATCCAGTGACCTACTTCGTGAAATGTACAGGCAGAGAGGGAAGGTCCTATTTAAAATGTTAGTGTGGGCTTTCCTCTGCATGTGGAACCCTGGAGAAATGATACCAAGTGTCAAGTCTGCTGTCATCCTGAGCATGGCCAGGCGGAGAGATAAGGTGCTTGCCTACTCCTAGCCTCTGTCTAGCTCTCCTTAATTGGTGGCTCCTTCTCTCAAATCCTGCTGGTGGTGCTTGAGACATTAAGATATTGTTCAGCAGAGGGAAATACATTCATTAGAAATACAGCCTCAGACTTTAATAATGTACCAGATTTGTTGGTACATCCAAAACAGGATAACAATAGCAAAATTTCTATACCAGTAATTCTCATCTTTGGCTGACTATTAGAATCACCTGGGGAACTTTTAAAAAATACCAAGATTCTGACTTATTTGGTCTGGGTTGGGGGACCGGATATCAGGAGTTTTAAAAGCTCTGTGGGTGATTCTAATGAGCAGCTGAAGCTGAGACCTTCTGCTCAGAGTGCTTTAAATGTAAACTGGATGGGCTGCCTGACATGTGATTTTTGCAAAGTACAAAATGCTTCCAAATGGATACAGGTTGAGACCTAAATACCAATTTTTTTTTTTTTTTTGCTTCTGGACAGTAGATAAAACAACTCTTAAATGACTTGATGTTCTTCCAAATTACTGTGTAATTAGCTATCACTGAACAAACTTCTTATAAGACTTTGCCAATGATGTATTCCTATTTGTATATCCTGTTCAGTGAGCAAACTGGAACCAATTTTCCAGTGTGGGGTAAACTTTGGCTTTGGGAACTGATTACTAAAAAAACCTGGTGGCCCACAAAGGAGCAGAGATTACAAAACTACCCACTATTGAGCTGGAGGGAACCTCGGAGCAGAGCTTCTCAAATTTTAAAGTGTACACGGACCACCTGGAAGGTCTTGTTAACACCAAGTTGTTGATTCAGTGGGTCCGGGGAGGGGCCTAAATGTCCATAGTTGTATCAAGCTCCCAGGTGGAGCCCATTCTGCTGGTCCAGGGATCACATTCGAATAGTAAGGCCCTGGGGAACATCCGGATTATGTAGCTTTTAAAATTTTCCAATGCATAAGCTCCACCCCAGATCAGATGAATTAGAATCTCTCAGGGGAAGGCCTGAGCATCAGCATTTTTCAAAGTTCCCTGACTGTTCCTTGCAACCAAGACTGAGAACCACCCACCTGGCAGATGAAGAAAACTGAGACTCAGAGAAGTGAGGAGTGAAAGAACCAGCTGGGGGCCCCACATTTTGAAACTAGCACCCAGGCTTCTGGCTATGAAAACCTTCTTCCTCACTTCCATAGAGACAGAAAGCCAATTAGTGGATGCCAGGGGCTGGGGAGGGGGTGAAAATGGAGAGTGACTGCTCATGGGCACGAGGTTTCTTTTGGGAATGATGAAAGTGTTCTAAAATTAGACAGCAGTGATGATTACATAACTCTGTGAATGCACTAGATGCCACTGTGTTATACACTTTAAATGAGTGAATTGTATGGTATGTGAATTATATCTTAATAGCTCTTTTTTTCAGCAGCTAGCCAGTAAGGAGATCTGAACCCATGACCTTGGTGTTACCAGCACCATGCTCTAACCAACTGCGCTAACCAGCCAGCCTAAAATTATTATTTAAAAAAAATTTTTTTAAAACTTCTGCCTCTTCCTTGGGCACTTTTCTTTCTTTCACTTTTCTTTCATGTGATTTAAAACATTCTAGGAAGAACAGTGGGTGGGGTGGAGAACGGAGTGGAGTGCAGGGGTGTGTGTAAAGAGAATTGGATGTAGGTTCATCCAGGGGTGTTTCCAGCTGAGTTTCCTTAGCCCTTAAAAGCAACCCCCTTCCCCAGACATCCTTAACTACCACGGTTTTACGGCCTCCTGGGATCGCCATCTGTATGGTCTTTCAGTTGCACGGTGAAATTTGGGGTAGAGTCATCAAAGTTTCAGTCACTGTCAGGCTACTTGAATCTCAAAGCCAGACCCCCTACATTTAGAGAAAAAAGACTTCTCTGATGCAAATTGGGACTACAATAAGATAATTTTCTTGAGATGGTTTTTCACTTCAGGGACAAGGAAAAAGGAAGTGAAACTTTTTTCCATAAAACCCATCAGTATCGTTTTAATGTATTTTAGGTTCATGCATATTTATATCTCCTAAGATTAAGCAGATCCCAGTAACAAATAGGTTTAGGGTAATAAATACTCAGCAATCTGTAGGTAATTGGCAGGCAAAAATATTTAAAAGAACGGCGTATTTCTAGTCCACCAACCTAACGATGAGATAAAGTAAAGAGATTTCTCATGCTTAATCCTCTTCATAGCAAAGGATGGAGAAGTTAGGGATAAAATGTCTTCATAGGATCTGGTTGTGTCTTCCTTTTCAATTTTACCCAAAAGGAGTTTCAAATGACTCAAGCTGACTTAGATTCCACAGCATTCCATGCCCGGAAGGACATTCTATTCCTCCTAGTTAATTCCTAAAGTGCAAACATAGCCAATCAGGGAAGCATTTCCCTGAGCACTGGACTCAGACTAATTGTTAATCCACACACAATTTCAAGGCCGTTAACCAACAGAGGATTTCATTATACACACTTCTCAGAAACTTTCTCCAAGGAATGGGAGGGTGAAAGGAGAAAGCTGCAATTATTCTTTCATTGCTTCATTGAACATGGAAAGTCTTAATGGATGGATGTTAGGGCAGGTATTCAAAACCATTTGTTTTCTCGGAAAAGTTCAAAATCTCTTTCAGCCTACAAGGTGATTTCTAGTGCCCTGAGGTTACTTAAGAAGTCTGTGATAAGAGTCACGCTTCTACTGTGGCATCTTTTAACCTACCTTGAAGAGAAGATAAGAGACACATGGAAAGGTTTTTTTCCCCTCTCTTTCTGGGACAGGCCAGGATACGTCCTTGTTACTCAAAGTGTGGTCCACGGACCAGAAACCTCGGCACCACCAGGGAGCTTATTAAAAATGCAGAATCTCAGGCCCCTCCCTAGAACTACTAAAAGAATCAGCATTTTAACAGGCTGCCAGGAGACTGATATCACATTAAAGTTTGAGAAGCAGCAGACTGGGTCAGCTATTGTTACACTTGGCTGCACATGCCATTCACTTGGAGAGCTTTTAAAAGTCCCAGTGTTAAGGCCAATTAATAAGAATCTCTGAGACTAGGCATCAATAGCATCAGTATTTTTTAAAGTTCCCCAAATGGTTCCAATGTGCAGCCAAATTTGAAACTAGTGGTCTAGGTCAGGCATCAGCAAACTTTTTCTGTAAAGAACAAGACAGTAAATATTTAAGGCATCATACCAACTCTATCACAACTACTCAACTAAGTCTGCATTGTAGGGAGAGAGTATCCCCAAACAGTATATAAATGAATGGGTATGCCTGTATTCCAATAAAACTGACCCTGAGATTTGAATTTCACATTTCTTGTGTCAAGAAATTTTTGTTTGTTTCAACCATTTAAATGTGTAAAAACATTTCTTAGCTCAAAGGCCATACAAAAACAGGTGGCAGGGCCAGATATGGCCTACAGTCCGTAGTTTAGTGACCCCTTAATGAAGTCCCAAAGGAAAAGAAAAAGCCCCAAAGATTTCTACTTTAATTTAGGCTGATGTATAAGACTTATTCAATGCCAGCCACCAAATATCAATTAGCATTTCAATGCAGTAAGCTTGATTAGAGTGCTTTCTCTGCAGAGGACAGCCCTACTGCTCCTGGGGTGACTCCAGGTGAATAAAAAGAACCTAAACGGGAGTCCTCCCACTCAGCTGTCACTTCCCATTTAGCTTGAAGATTTGGGTCAACATCACTCAGTATTAATCTGGTACTCTCCTCGTTGTCTGAAGGACAGTTCATTGGTTGCTTCCAGGTGTTTCAAAGGAACTAGAAAAGCTAACCTCTTGCCCTTGAGGATGCTACCAGGAAATGGGTAACAGGACAAAGGAAGCTGCACGTGTATATATTGTAATCAATTAGCTTGCCTATTTTTTCCCCTACTGACATTCTCATTCTAAATAGGGAAGTAGTTCAGATGAGCAATGTGCTTCGTTTATTTTTTAAGTGGCTGGCATGGGTATCTGAACCCTTGACCTTGGTGTTGTACCACTGTGATCTAACCAGCTGAGCTAAACGGCCAGTCCCCTATATGTGTTTTCTAAAGAGTGATTCACAGAGTTAGACTGTAGTCAAGGGAAATAAGGGTCATTTAATTTTCTCCTTTCGTGTGTGTGTGTGTGTGTGTGTGTGTGTGTGTGTGTGTGTGTGTGTGAGATTTCTGAATGATTTCAACCTTATGTGTATTGTTTCACATTTCCTTTTCCTTTAAGATTTAGACCTGCCATGTGTCATCCCTATTCCCAGCATGCTCCATCCATCAGCTGCCCCACAGGAGCGACATTAGCCACTAGCGTCACCTCCACATTCCCCATTCTGTAGTTGGTCTCAGCAGTTTCCTTTTAACCCTTTTCTGATTACTTTAAGAAGGAAGACTCAGTTAGGTACTAGTTTACCTTTCAGACTTCTGTAACAAGTGCTACTCTTTTTTCTTAAATAAAAAACAGTCTTGGGGCTTAGAGCCTATAGCTGGCAATGGCATCTAGCTGGACCTGAATGACATTATTTTGTCTTTATGTACTACTTATCTTTACAGTTAGCTGTAACTTGATATCTATTTAGAGTAGTGACAGTTTTCTTTTTAAAATAAATCCATTTTATATTAATAAAAGAAAGCAAAAAGAACTGATATAATAATGGCATAGATGTATTCAAGTTTATAAAAGTAAACTTATTTAAATCAAAAACATTATCAGCTGGCCAGTAAGCTCAGTTGGCTAGAGCGCAGCCTTGTAACCCCAAGGTCATGGGTTTGGATCCTTGTACTGGGCAGCCATCTAAATAAATTAAAAAATAAAAACATTATCTAAATATTCCATATCTATGTACAGAAGGTACATACACAGCGATGCAGTATGAGAATAATGAAATATAGGGAAATAATCCTGGGGAAGAAGGAACAGGCAGCTACTGCAACTCAAGGCCAAGGATGTGAGAAAACCTGGGGGCACAGATGGCCTTTCAAGGGAGGTAGTAGGAAGAGAAAGACAAAGGAAGAGACTAAAAGTGGGTGGCTGGGTAGGGCTGAGAGGTCAGTACTGATTGTCTTCTCTCCAACCCAATCACAAAGCCACCAAAATTTAACTCTTTAATTGCACACAAAAAGATATTAAGCTTTTAGGAGCCTCTTTTGACAGTTGCTGTTTCCAAAAAGAGGAGGAGGTCTGGCCACTTTGATCAATGATTAGAGCACAGTGTTATAATACCAAGGTCAAGAGTTTAAATCCCCATACCAGCCAGTTGCAAAAATAAATAAGTAAAGGGAAAAAAAAGTAAAAAAGAATAATCTTTTTTATTTTCTTTTTAAATCAGTAAGAGGAAGGTAATATATGTTCAAGGAATAAAATATATATTTGAATGTGGAATTAAAAATAAAACTTGTATCTTTATAATCAATAGTTAAGTACATATTAAGAGATTAATAACATCTCTTAAATACATAAGGAACTCCAACAACTCAATAGCAGGAAAACAAATAACCTGATTAAAATGGGTAAAGGACCTGAGTAGACATTTCTCAATAGAAGACATACAAATGGCCAAAAGATATATGGAAAAATGTTCAACATCACTAATCATGGGGCCGGCCTGGTGGCACACTGCTACAGTGCGCCGCTTGGGAGTGTGGCAGCGCTCCCGCCGAGGGTTCGGATCCCACATACAGACTGGTTCCCGCTCACTGGCTGAGCGAGGTGCGGGCGCAACACCGAGGGCTGCGATCCCGTAGCCGGTCCCGGTCTCGGTCCGGTACGGGCGTGACACTGAGGGTTGCGATCCGTTGCCGGTCACGAAAAAAGACAAAAAGGAAAAAAAAAAAAAAACATCACTAATCATCACAGAAATGCAAATTAAAACCACAATGAGATATCGCCTCCCACCTCTTAGAATGGCTGTTTTCAAAAGACAAAGATAACAAGTGCTGGAGAGGATGTGGAGAAAAGGGAATCCTTGCACACTGTTGGTGGGAATGCAAATTAGTACAGCCATTGTGGAAAATAGTATGGAGGTTCCTCAAAAAATGAAAAATAGAACTACCATATGATACAGCAATCCCACTACTGGGTATGTATCCAAAGGAAATGAAATCTTATGTCAAAGAGACATCTGCACTCCCATGTTCACGGCAGCATTATCCACAATAGCCAAGATATGAGATCAACCTAAGTATCCATCAATGGATGAATGGATAAAGAAAATGTGGTATATATACACAATGGAATACTACTCAGCCTTAAAAAACAAGGCAGGGCCGGCCTGTGGCTCACTTGGGAGAGCGTGGTGCTGACAACACCAAGTCAAGGGTTAAAATCCCCTTACCGGTCATCTTTAAAAAACAAAACAAAACAAAACAAAAAACAAAAAAAACCCCAAAACAAGGCAATCCTGTCATTTGTGACAACATGGATAAATCTGGAGGACATTATGCTGAGTGAAATAAGCAAGGCACAGAAAGACAAATACCAAATGATCTCTCTTGCATGTGGAGTCTAAAAAAGTTGAACTCACAGAAGCAGAGCATAGGATGATGGTTACCCGGGGCTAGGGGGAGGGAAGGAGAGGGGATTGGGCAGATATTGTTCAAAGGATATAAAATTTCAGTTAGACAGGAGGAATAAGTTCCAGAGATCTATTGTACGACATGATGACTATAGTTAACACCAATGTACTGTATACTTGAAAATTGCAAAGAGAGTAGATTTTAAGTGTTCTTAGCACAAATAAATATATGAGGTAATACATATGTTAGCTTGATTTAGCTATTACACAATGTATACAAGGGTACTTTCAAAAATTTGTGGAAAAATACAATTAAAAGACAATACGAATCTTTCTATGAACTTTTTGAACTACCCTCATACATGTTTTTTTTTAACTTCTCAATATACATTGTAGTTGATTTTTGCGTCCCTTTACGTGTTCCTCGTTCCCCCCTTTCCCTCCCCCCCAGTACATCATATCTGTTCACTTGTCTTAACAAGTTCAAGTAATTCTTGTGATTGATGTGTCTTCCTCCCCCCACCCTTTGTTTGTATGTTTATTTATTTTACCTTCATACATGTTTAAAAACATCATGCGTACGCCATAAATATATACAATTTTTGTCAATTAAAAAAGATTAATAGTTAATTTTTTTTTTAGGCTAGTCAAGTGCAGTAAGTAGTGAGAAGGGGAGAAAGCATAGAACAAAGAATTTGATCTGTAACTGTGAACAGTCAATTGGGATAACTCGCTACCTTTGGATAAGCCAGCTATTTAGTATTAGCTAAAGTTAAGTATCCTTTGTCAGTTACAAAAAGCTTTTTACATACATTCTCTAAATTCACTTTTAATAGTTGTCATGTAGAAATAATTGTTAGAGGCTTTGCTTTTTTCTCTGTCTTAAAAAAAAAAAAAAAAAAACAGTTTTAGATTTACAGAAAAACTGAGCAGCTAGTAGAGTTCCCATACACCATACACCTCAGCATACAGCACACAGCTGCCCCTGTGTTGTAACACAGTATGCTGTATGTGTTACAATTAATTAACCAACATTAAATTATTATTAACTCGAGTCCCAGTTTATTCAGATTTCCTTAGTTTTTATTCAATTTCCTGTTTCTGTTCCAGAATCCCATCCAGGATCCCACATTACATTTAGTCATCATGTGTCTTTAGGCTCCTCTGTGACAGTTTCTCAGACTTCCCTAGTTTTTGTTGTTGTTGTTGTTGTTTTTAAAGATAACCGGTAAGGGGATCTTAACCCTTGACTTGGTGTTGTCAGCACCACACTCTCCCAAGTGAGCTAACCAGCCATCCCTATATAGGGATCTGAACCCGCAGCCTTGGTGTTATCAGCACCACACTCTCCCAAGTGAGCCACGGACTGGCCCAACTTTCCTTTTTTTTGATGACCTTGACAGTTTTCAGGAGTGCTGATCAGGTATATTGCAGGATGTCCCTCTATTGAAATTTGTCTGATGTTATTCTCATGAATAGACTGGGGTTATGGATTTGGGGGAGGAAGATCACAGAGGTAAAACACCATTTTGATCACTTCATATCAGGGGGATGCCAGAGGAGAGGGTCTGGGGAGGCCCGATGGTCAGCCTCAGCCCACCCCATCCTCTTACCAGGTTCTTGACTCTGCCACAGGAAAGAATTCAAGAGCATGGTAGAAGATGAAAACAGGTTTAATGTAACAGATAAGAAATACAGACTTCACAGAGAAAGTTCGGCCTAGATCCAGAGACTAAGCAGGGCCCACACGAAGTTTAATACAAAAGTAAGAAATAACACACTTAAAGTTTAGTACAGAGTGCAGGCTGGCTCAAGAGAGTGAGTAGACGTTTGCTGAAAGTATGTTTGATACAAAAAGATACCATATATACCTCAGCTGATAAAGTGCAGGTGGGCCCCAGGAAAGTGATCAACAACCCCGCCTTTTGTCAGGATTCCACTTGAATAGTTTCTCTATCTAATATATACTCATGCTACCTAATGAATATTCAACTAAGGGGGTTGGTTCCCAGTTATGTAACATAGCTTGCTCATTCTCAGTTGGTCTCCTTTGAGGACATGTTCATTGGTCAAATTCTATCACACACACCAGATATATTCAAGAATACTCTGTGTTCTTTAGCACCTCTAGTGGAAAATCACTCAAAGAAAAAAATCCACTTTACTGAGCATGCTCGGCTACTAGTTATAGAACCCCTTTCTACTGAGCATGCCCAGCCACTGGATTTGCATAAGTCCACCCCTTGTGGTGCAATCTCCCTGCATTGGTGCCAAAAATAGGTCCAACAAGCAAGGGTGACTTTCCTCTAGAGGAGGGGCCTGAGACCTTGGGGAATGGCTTGAAACCCAGAGGTGTGTGTTGAAACCCGAACCCAGGGAAACTGAGCACCTCCTATCTCAGGGGCGCACACTATCAAAGTGACTTCTGAGTGCTGATGTCGACATTGATCACCTCGCTGAAGTAGTGTTCGTCAGGTTTCTTCACTGCATACTTACTCTTTTCCCCTCTTTTCCATACTGTATTCTTTGGAAGAAAGTCACTGTGTGCAGCCAAACTCTTCCTTTAGTATGGACTATTGACATAAATTATTTGAAATTCTGCGCAGGACATTCATACTGGAATTTTAAGTGTGGAGATCAGAACTGCATTAGACAAAGGTCGTAATTAAATTTCACCAGCTTTTTGCTCCTCCAGAGAAAGAAATAAAAGGGTCAAAACACCTCTCTCCCATCTCTGAAGGAGGAGCCAGAAAATTTGCTGTAGGGGCTGTTAGGACCAGCCACTTTATTTTATTTATTTGTTTATTTTATTTATTTTTTTAAAAGATTACCGGTAAGGGGATCTCAACCCTTGGCTTGGTGTTGTCAGCACCACACTCAACCAGTGAGCTAACCAGCCATCCCTATATAGGATCAGAACCCGTGGCCTTGGAGGACCAGCCACTTTAATGCAAATCTAGTCCAGGATTAAAAACTCAAATGCTTTTAGAGGGCAAATGTAACATAGATGTTTATAAGATCATCGACACATAGAAAACAGTGAAATTTTGCCTTTCTGAAAGTTGTTTTTTTAAAAAATTTAAGTCCCTCTATCCTTGGAGAGATACCTTTTGGTTTACAAACCGGTTTTATGTAGTAAGAACTGGTTCTTACCATCCTATCTAAAATAATCATGAGCAAATAATGCCTGCTGAGAGCTCAGGGATGATCCAGTCATGGAAGTTTCCTAACTTCAGGCAGAGCACTGGAAACCATGTGGGTGAAATCTAAAGGTGTTCTAGCCCTAGCATTTAATAGGGAATAAAAGGCTTGCATAAACGGGATCAGCTTTTGTCTCTTGATGATCTGATCAAAGCGTGGGGTTACCCACAAGGGGAGGCATCCCTTAATCCAGGACTCCCTGAAAGAGTGTGGCAAAACAAAGGGGCATTTTAGCATGGTTTCTCCAACTGGATTGGAAAGAGCCTGGGGGCCTTTGAGTTACTTCAAGCATAAAGGGATAAGGGTTTGAGGGAGTGTAGTGGCCATGAAAATAAATAGAAAGAGGTAATTTTATGTCAGAACTTAGCGACTGATTAAATATGATGGATGGAAGGAAGAGAAGGTATTTCTGTCCTGGGGCTCTGTTGAATGGAAGAACATGATATATAGACTAGATATAGGCTGTAGGAACACTAGAAAGGAGAGTTGCTTGGGGGGGTGCTATTAGAGATGAAGTTTAATAGCCGCATATCTACTTAGAAATCTTTCTCAGACCATTGAAAATGTAGGGTTAGAGCTAAAGAGGGCTAAGCATATAGATTTTGGAGTATCTACGAAAGATTGAAGGAATGACTGGATTCTTCAAGGACAGAATATATGTACAGAAGAACAGAAGGCAAGAGGGAAAGTACACGATGTTTGATGAAAAGCAGAGATGACTTCTACAGCAATTCAAAAACCAGAGAATCATGGGATGAGGGATGAGTGTGTTTCCTTGGCTGGAGACTGAATATAAGCCTGGTTTTACTGAAAGGTTAGGGCTTGGGGGATAGAAAGGTGGCCAACTGATGGAAACCCTAGAAGTGCATGAGTAGCAGGATTTGTTGGCATTGAGAAGAAACGGGAAGCTTAAGCAGGAGTAGCCTGTTGTATTTAAGTACCATTGTCAGGCTGCCAGTTTAGACATTACCAGGTTCTTATCAGAATGTTCTATTGGAATCCACACTGGGCAGGGGAGGGGATGAGGTCAGGGGGTATGTGGGTTTAACTCACTTTTTGTAGTGCCAAGCATGCTGGCTACACAAACTTACTGTTTGATATGCAGATACAGCAAGGCTTGATAACTTATTAAGAATAGCAGAGGGGCCGGCCTGTGGCTCACTCGGGAGAGTGCAGTGCTGATAACACCAAGGCCCCGGGTTCGGATCCCATATAGGGATGGCCGGTTCGCTCACTGGGTGAGTGTGGTGCTGACAACACCAAGTCAAGGGTTAAGATCCCCTTACCGGTCATCTTTTAAAAAAAAAGAATAACAGAGAAGCACACACAGGGTGTTTCCTGAGGAAATGTTCATAAGTCTCCTTTAATATATTCAATATTGATACTAACAGGCATCTATGCTTGTCTTTTAAATAATAGAATCTTGTTTTGTTGATTGATTTTATAAAAATTGCTGCAACAGTCTTTCAGGACTTAAATGCCTAACTCAAGCAATGTTAAGCCTTATGCTAAACTCTTAATCTGTTCATTTTTGAAAACCAAAACTCTCAGTGGCCTAAAAGGCCCGCCTCAATTTTCTCCCTCCTCCCATCCCCCATTACCTGTCTAACCTGACCCCTGCTGCTCTGACCCTTGCTCTCTTGTGTCCTCCATGCTTTCCTTAAGGAGGCCTGGCACTCTCTCACCTCAGGGCCTTTGCACTTGCTGTTCCTTCTGCTGGGAAGGTCTTCCTCCCAGCTCTCCATGTGCCTGTTGCACATTTTTGGGGTGTTTGTTTGGATACCATCTTCTTAGAAAAGCTTTCTTTGATTGTACTATTTAGATTGTGACCCACCTACTGCAAGTGTATTCTATCCTTTTCCTCATTTACTTTTCTCCATCACTTGTCACCATCAAATATATGCTGTGTACTTTTCTTGTTTACTTATTCATTTTTATTCATTTATTTTTGGCAGCTGGTTGGTACAGGGATCCGAACCCTTGACCTTGGTGTTTTAACACTGCACTCTAACCAACTGAGCTAACTGGCCAGCCCTGTTTATTTTGTTTAGTGTCTGTCCCCCTCCATACTAAAAAGTTCCATGAGAGCATGGATTTTTTGTTGTTGTTGTTGTTGTTGTTTCTGTTTTGTTTTAATTCCTAAAGCAGCATTCAGGACATAGTAGTCATTTTATAAGATAAGAAATCACTGAATGAATAAATTTGACTCCATGTAATAGGGACATACTTTTTCTGCTTCTTTTCTATAGGAAAGCTGTTTTCTATAGAGAACCTTAAGGTGTTTTAGGGTAACTCTACAGACACAAAAAATAGAGGTACAAATGACTCTGATTAAATTAACTGGACAAACCCTTATGAAGTTCCTACTATGTGCTAGGTTCTGCTTGCGCTAAGGTGGAGGCTACAAAGACTAAGACATGGCCCTGCCCTTGAGGATCTCATTAAAGCTTGGAGGGAGAGACTCAAGGGCAAAGAGATGGATTCGCTGTCTTGTAGTTAATGCTGTGATGGAGACAGGCTTTGGTGCTAAGAGATCATGGAGACGGGGCCCTGGGCCAGGCCAGACAGTGCAGGGAAAGAGCATGGGGGCAACCAGGGGTTTTCTGGAGGTGGTGACATCTCCAAAACTGAGGTTTTTCTTTTAAGAGATGACCGGTAAGGGGATCTCAACTCTTGACTTGGTGTTGTCAGCACCATGCTCTCCCAAGTGAGCAAACCGGCCATCCCTCTATGGGATCCGAACCCATGGCCTTGGTGTTGTCAGCACCACACTCTCCCAAGTGAGCCATGGGCCGGCCCCTCCAGAACTGAAT
Organism: Galeopterus variegatus; assembly: GCF_000696425.1. Taxonomy (NCBI): domain Eukaryota; kingdom Metazoa; phylum Chordata; class Mammalia; order Dermoptera; family Cynocephalidae; genus Galeopterus; species Galeopterus variegatus. Next base: position 117,997 of record NW_007727396.1, read on the forward strand.
TTTTAAGGGTGAACAGTCATTAGCCCGGGGAAGCAGTGGCAAGTAGAAAGAGGGAAATGTGGAGAACATTCCAGCTAGATGGAACAGTATGAGCAAAGGCATGGACATGTGGTGCTCAAGATGCTAAGAACAGACTCTGCTAAGCAGATGGGTCTCATCAGCCAGTGGGAAGAAGAAAGACAGAAAAGAACCAGCACCTATAAGGCAAATGCAGGTCTTCCTTCACAGAAGAGGAATCAGCCACAGAGAGGTCTGGAATAAAAGGCGGCATGATGTAGGGATTGAGTGTTCATGCAAAAGCCAGCCTGCCTGGCTTTGATCCCAGCTCAATACCCACCACTGTGATCTTGGATAAGGTTTTTGATGTTTGGGCCAAAGTGTCCTCATCTGAAAAAGGAAGCTGATGGTAGCTAACTGAGAAGGTGGTTTTGAAGAATTAAACATGTTAATACCTGTAAATCATTCAGCCTGGTGCTTGAAACACAGTAAATATTCATTGGGCCGGCCAGGTGGCGCACTCGGTAGAGTGTGGCGGCGCTCCTGCCGAGGGTTCGGATCCCATATAGAGACCGGTCCACTCACTGGTTGAGCACAGTGCGGGCGCAACACTGAGGGTTGCGATCCAGTTGCTGGTCACGAAAAAAGACAAAAAGGAAAAAAAATTAATAATAAAAAAATAATAAATATTCATACATGTTAGCTGTTATCATTATTAGTAACTTGTTCAACTCCACCATTCAGCTGATAAGGGCAGAGCTAGGATTTGAACCTGGGTCCCTTTGGCTTCTATGTCTTACTCTGTGCCACTCTGCCTCTCAGAATTATGTATATTTCTGCAGCAAAGACATGCTGTGCTTTTAATAATATATGTACTCATAAATTTCCTGCATATTTCCATCTTCTTTTTGGAGAAAAATGATTCTTCTAGAAATTTCTATGTCCCACATTAAGAAATAGACTTGAATTTCAGCCCAGTATATGTGCTCATGTAAATGTAACAAGCAACATTCTCAGAAAGTAGTAACACCCAGTCTATGTGCCACACACTCTGATGTCTCTTCTATTTAAAAGAAATAATAATAGTAAATAACAAGTCGGGACTGATTTCACAGCCCACAAGAAGCCTGAGACTCAAAATTTTAAAAACATGATCCTATAGAAATATCCAATTTATGTTCTAATTCCAAGGCCATCAAACAACTTTCTGTTTACTAATTCAAGAAGGGGGCAGCCTGATTAGAAGACTTTAGTCCATGATTAAAAACTCAAATGCTGGGCCGGCCCGGTGGCGCACTGCGCTAGTGTGCTGCTTGGGAAGCGCGGCTGCGCTCCCGCCGAGGGTTCGGATCCCACATACAGACCGGTTCCCGCTCACTGGCTGAGCGAGGCGCGGGGGCAACACCAAGGGTTGCGATCCCGTTGCCGGTCCCGGTCCGGTACGGGGGCGACACTGAGGGTTGCGATCCGTTGCCGGACATGGAAAAAAAAAAAAAAAAAAAAAAAAACTCAAATGCTTTAGGGGACAGATATAACATAAATGTTTATAAGATCATTGAGACATAGAAAATGGTAAAGCCTTGCCTTTCTGAGAGTTGTTTTTTAAAAAATTAAGCCTCACTATCCTTGGAGAGATACATTTTGGTTTACAAATTTGTTTCATTTATCAAGAGCTAACAGTTGCTACCATCCTATGTAAAATAAGTTATCTTCTCTCCCCACCCTTTATGTTCTACTTTAGCCTCCCATTTGTTTCCTTCCTTGCAGAGGAAAACTTAGAATTAACTTGTCTGTTTCCCCCAGTAGAATGTAGGCTACCCAAGGTACAACCACGACTCTCCTGTTCCGCCACCACTCCTGTTCACCACTGTTCACCCACTACCAACACGCCTGTTAGATGCTCAATAAATATTTGTTGAATAGATGGTTCTATGGATGCATATATAATGTAAGGATGGATGGATAGATGAATGGAAGGATGGATAGCTAGACAGAAAAACAAAAATGAAGTTTCTGAATCTGTAGAACTGAGGACCTGCAAGGTCTGATAACCCCATCGGTCACATCTACCCATTGAGACCTACCCTGAAATAGCTCCTATACACCCTTGCTATGATGCGTTTCCCAATTTATTTATAAAATATGTCCCATATATTAAAAATTTATATTCCTTATTGACATACTATATCAGTCCGCAAACCTAAGAACATTTCTTAAGCTTGGGCTGGGTATCTACCATTTGGAGGAGCCGTGTACCTACTCTTCCCTCTCTGTAGGGATTCAGATGTAAAATACAACAATGGTGGTCACTATAGCCACAGAAGTTAAATTTCACACAAGAAAGTCACTTCTCTGTGCATTCAAAAGTCACATTGTGTTTGGGTAAAGTACCTACATAATTAGATTTATTCCTATCCCTGGAGTTTTTAGGGTTACTCACTGTTATTTGCATATCCTATTTGAGAAAATCAGATTGTCTGTGATCACACATGATTTCCTCTCCCATGTCTCATGGTCACATTCCCTGGGGCCAGTCGAACATGATCAATCAGACCGTAATTCAGAGCTCAGCGAGGTGCTCTTAGAGACATCACCACGTTCACGTTCTAGGCCAGTCTACTGGCCTGGCTTTTGCTTTATTATCTGTGCCCCATGCTCCTCTGCCCTGCCAGGACCAAACCCTTGTCCTGAATCCCCAGCCTGTTCCACAGAGGCCCTGAGATGCTATCCTGCCTTTTCCTACATGAGGTCAGATCCTGTGCTGCCTAGAGTCCTGAAGCTGTTTCTTCCTGAGTTGAGCAATTGTCAAATGGCTAGATTTCCCCTGTTTTAACTACAGGATTAACTTACCTGTCCCCCAACCTGTCCCAGTCCGTTGCCTCCAACTACACTTAGGATTTCTGTTTTTAATAGCTCAGAAGTCTTCTCCAGGGCCAGTCTCTCTCTTTCGAGAGCTGACTTTTTCTCTTTCTCAACAGCCCATATTTCTGAGGCCACATGCCTAAACATTTCTATGTTTTGTTTGGAAACCTATGTAAAGGATGAAAAAGTATATAAATTCATGTTGTTTCAAATAACATTAATGGAACATTTCCTATATGCCACACACTGAACTAGGAGCTTCAATTTATTTGCTTAAAAATTTATCGATTGCCAAAAGAAAAAACAATTTATTGATTGCCAGCTATGAGGCAGGTACTGTGCAAATAGCATTCAGGATAAAACAGTAAACAGGAAGGTAAGGCATCTGCCTGGGGGAGCTTGCTTTCCAGTGCAGGATGCAGTCAATAAGCAAGTGCAGCCAGTGCCATCCTAACCTTGTTCCCTGGGATCCTTACACTGTTTATTTGTGCCTCTCCCCTGGCTCCTGTGCGTGTTTTCTGGGATGGCTGCACCTGCGACGTTCCCCAGGCCTGCTCTTGGGCAGCTGGAGGAAGCTGGAAGAGCTTGGGAGTTTATCCCACCCCCAACCCTTACCCCAATGGCCCTTAGCCAATGACTGACTGTGCAGGAATATGAACACACAGCTCATTTGCTTCCAGCTGGAATAAACTCAGAGGCAGAATTTACACTGCAGAGCTCCCCTGGGGGATCAGGTTGAAACTGGGACTTTACCTGAAATCCCACCCTTACTTTTTTTTTTTTAATAAAAGATGACTGGTAAGGAGATCTTAACCCTTGACTTGGTGTTGTCAGCACCACACTCACCCAGTGAGCTAACCGGCCATCCCTATATAGGATCCGAACCCCGGGCTTTGGTGTTCTCAGCACCACACTCTCCCGAGTGAGCCACAGGCCGGCCCTCCACCCTTACTTTTCTTCTTTCTTCTCCTGCCCTGCTCCCCTACTCCCTTACCGGTCCCCCTCCAAGCCTTCCCTTAATCACTCACTTGCCTCACCTCACCTCAGGATCTATTCCTAGTGAGTCTGACCTAAGACAGCAAGTAAGTCAGTAATGATAAGCTGTGATCAGTCTATGAGGAATTGCAATAGGGAGCTACGGAGGAAGGTACTTCAGACAGGAAAGGCCACCCAAGGAGGGGACATTTCAGCCAAGAAGGAACCAGAGAAATGAAAAGCCAGGAGAAGACTGTTTCAGGCAAAGGAAGTGGAAAGGGCAAAGGTCCCAAGGCATGAAAGAGCTTGGCATTCAGAATGTTCTAGAAATTTTATGAAGGCTGGTGTGGATGGATGGCAAGTAGGGGATGGGGGCACAGAAGGCAGAGGCAACTCAGACAGGGTCTTGCAGGCCATGAGAAAGACTTTGGCATTTACTGTAAGTGAAATGGAGGGTGTTCAGCTGGGGCCTGGTGTGCTCTGATGAACATTTTTTATTTTGGGTGGCTGGCTAGCACAGGTTCCAAACCCTTGACCTTGGTTCTGATGAACATTTTTAAACGATTGCTCTGGCTACTTTGTGGAGGTTCTGAGTGGAAGTTAGAAAAAGCAGTTGGGAGGCTATAGCAATAGTACAGTAGTCAAATGAGAGACTGTCTGCTGGGAATAAGGAAGTAGATGTGGAGAGAATAAAGGTATATTTTGAGGTGGAATTGACAGGACCTGCTGATAGGAGTTCAGAATAACTCTCAGGTTTCTGGTGGATAATTGGGTGAATGCCTTTCACCAAAATAGGGATCATTGGGAAAGAACCAGGATCTGGGGGCAGAGAAGCCCACACATAATATAATTTTAAAAGCCTTTTAATAACTGTGGAAACTGAGGCAAGGAGAAGTTAAGTAGCTGGCTCTAATTTACTGCTAGGACACATATTAGAGTATTGAAACGCTGATCTGAATACTGACTTTGGTAATTCTGGGCTGTCAGAGCAGGCCACCAGACTCTTATTTGCATGACAGGCCATCTGTCCCCAGGGAGAAAGACTGAGGGAAGACTCATAATAGATGCTGAGGTCAGAAGAGAAGGGGGAGGGAGTTCTGGTCAAGATGGCAGAATAGACGTGCCTAACATCACTCTCTCCCACAAATCAACCAACTTACAACTATAAAAATATAACAACAGCCAAGCTGGGGCCACTGGAGCTCAGGGAAAGAGGAGGAAAGGCCTACGGAGTTCATGAAGGTGGGAGAAACCACGATGAGAGAAAGAAAAAGCTGCTCTGAGCATTTTGGGCCGCAGCCGCTTTAAGGCTGCAGCTGCTGAGCGCATGGAGCAGGAGCCGGCAGAAGCCACAGCTGTGCCCTTCAGAGGGAGTTACTTGGAGGCAGCAGGGGAGAAGAGGGCCTCGGTGGTCCCCAGGACAGCAAGACCACTAATAGGGTTCCTGTGGACCCACGCAGGAGCGAGGAGCCAGAACAACTGAAAAAAGCCATTCAGAGGCCAGTGAGTCATCGCAGGGCCCGTCCCATGGGAAGTGTTTGCAGCGCGGGCGGTGGGGTACACGGGCCCACAAGGAGAGCACTGGGGCACAGCAAGGACAGCTGATCTGCCCTCCAATTAGCGCAGGACCACTCAGAGGAGACTGGTCGGGAATGCAGAATTGCATGGGGTGAAGTTTGATGAAAAAACTCAGGCCCAGATCAGAGTTTCTACACAACCCAGATCCACCTGGTCTCTGGAGAGCTGAAAGTACCTATAAGATCAACCATTAAACCCTGAGCTGCACAAAAAGCCTTCCCCAGGGAAATAGCAGCAAAGCAGCAATTTAGCTCAACCATACAGCTCAAGTACTGGTTCCCACAATAAGTTCCCCCATTTTAGAAGTAAGCAAAGGACAAAAAATTAGTTCTGACCCCAGCACACTACCAGCACCTTGGGGTCTGCCTGGGAACTGGAGGCTTAGAGCCCAGTACTGGACCCTGCTCCACATCCAGGCACACTGTGCCAGCAGTGCCTCGGGGCCCATCCGGGGACCTGAGGTATGGAGAAGGGGACCAGACACATCCTACAACCAGGCACACCACCAGTGCCAAGGAACATGCCAAAAACATCACCTCCATGTGGGTGGCCCACTACAGCCACCACAATAACCATGGCTACCGTGAAAGTGGCTAGACACCACAACCACCACACAAATGGTCCACCAGCCACTGGAGTACAATGACACAAGGAGAGTCACCAGCAGAGATAAAGAAAAGAAGAGGATGTCTCTCTCCACAAAGCCCATTCCAGAGTGACAGAAGAAGCATCTGTTCTATGATAATATTGGGGGACCCAATCACACCTCTCAGCATTGGACACATCATCTAGGCAACAAATTAACAGAGTGACCATTACTCTTCCAGAAGGAGAGAAGAAATCTAGGGTCATTGGGGGGGAGGGGGGAGGAAGAGAGGGATGGGGAAAGATTAGACAAGGGGCATAAAGAATAATTATGATTTGTAACAATATATATGCTAGTAATATGGATTTGATTAACATATCTCAATGTTGAACTCCAAAAATATGTATAATCAATTTTGGTTCAATAAATAAAATAAAAGAAAAAAAAAAGAGAAGGGGGAGATGAAGCTGCCCCCACCCCTCAGAAGTCTGATTAAGGAGCTCACCTGGAAAGTTATTTTAACTCCTATGAAAAGTTGGCTGAAAGAGCATCTAACAAAATCACATTCCATGGGGACAGAAAAGGGATGCCTCTTCACAGCGGGGGAAGTGGTGGTGGAGGACGCAGGAGGGGTTGCAGGCCACACGCCAGCGGACCCTGCCGCAACCTTCCCCTTCAGCAACCTTCCCCTTCAGCTTTAGCAGGACCAGGCCCTTCCCACCCACAGCCCTCACTCCAACAGGATCACTACCTGTTGTTTCCTGAGCACAGCAAGCTCCTTCACATCTTCGTCAAAGGCACACACTGTTCCCTCTGTTGAGGGACAGGGAGTTGGGTTCCTTTTTACCCCTTACCTTCCTGGCAATGCCTCCTTCACCTTTAGGACTTAGCTCTAGAATTAGTTTCCTTGTGAAGTCTCTCTCCTCCCCAGGCAGAGTTAGTCACCTCTCTGTATTCCCAAAATGTTCTGTTGAGACATGTGTTATGTACTTAACCGTGCCCATTTTGCAGGGGGTGGGGATTTGAGCCTATACAGCAACTGAACTAGGATAAAAGGTGTAGGGCCTGCAGTGGGCACTAGAAAATTCTGTATCATATGAGCCAGATGGAGCAAGAGAGTTTCCTGATGACCCCTCCAGACCTGGCTGGGTGAGGACAGGGGATCCAGGAATGATGATATTGAAGGTAGAATAAGGGAAGGCCTGTTTGAGAGGCTATCTGGGTCATTTTATTCTACTTTTTAAACCTTTGCCTATGGAGGTTCACAAACTAAAATTATTCATTGATGCGTCTTTCATGTGGAATTTCTAAGAGGGACTGTGGCCATGAATAAGTGACTCCATTTGTCTGCATTACTTAAGAAGATCCTAAGTACAAGTGGTCACCAAAGTACCCTGAATTAGTTTCATCTATCTGCACATGGCACTGCATGAAGCAAATTAATGAGAACTATCCCCTATTTTATATCTGTCACTGGGTTTCTATTAAAGTTTACATGAATAGCACTTTGCAATTTACAAACTACCATGTTGTTTCATTTTAATTTTCACACAAAATCAGGGTGATACTGCTGTAAACCTATCTCACAGCTGAGGAAATTGGGGCTCATAGAGGTAAGGTGACTAGCTTGGCAGGTGCCCTAACAGGAAGCAGCACACCCAGATGCCACCAATTCTAAGTCAAGTACTCACCTAAGGAACTACCCCCCAGATGCTCCTTTGAGAAGAAGCCTTGTTCCACTCTTCTAAAAGCCTGAGAAAATTCTAATTGCTTGACCTTCAGAACTCAGGAAGATCTTTAGACTGCGGTTTGTGTCCTGGCCAAAAAAAGCATTATTACAGGGACTTGCAATTGCAAGGGCAGTTTGCAGCATGTCCGAACCAAACCAAGAAGAGCTCTATCATAAGTTGATAAATAACCTTGCTTCCACAAAGGAGAGATGATTCCAAAGAAAATAAACACTCAGTAAATTGCTCCTTGTGGTAGGAAAGTTCCAGTGTGTGTGCATAATAAGAGGCATTTCATAAGCAAGGAAGAAAATGGTTTTAGGGGGTAGGAACAAAATATTATGAAAAGAACTAAAGAAATACAGAAAGAGCAATAATCAGGATGGAACCATTAGCAAAAAGAAAAAGAAGTAGAATGTGGTCCAAGAGAAATTCTACAAAATGTCAAAAATAAATATTTATTTAATAATCCAAAAGTAAAAATGACAGAAATTTCAGGTTCTGGAATGAATAAATGTGTGTTGAACCCCACAAGGTGATTTTGCCATGGAAGACATCAATGACAAGAGGAGAAAGAGGTCATAGTGGCTTTATTTATTGAGTTCTTGCTATGTTCCAGTGCTCATCTGTGACTTTAAAGATATAATCCCATTTAATGTACACGATGACCCTCTGAGCATTTTGCAAATTGTACAGCTGAGACGCTAAGGCACAGAAAATTTAAATATCTTCCCCAGGTCACTTGGTTGGTGAAGGTAGGATCTGAACACAAGGCTTGAGCCAATGGTCGAAGGTGGCCTGCTTTGATGACTCAAAGTTTACATTGTTAGTATTCAGATTATGTTAAATCCAATGAATTATGCAAAGTGATTCTAGCAAATACAGGGGAAGAGGGGAAGTTCACTGGGTAGGAAGTGATAGAAACACAACTTAAACAAGCTTAAGCTAAAAGAAAGATTTTTTTTTTTTTTTAAAGATGACCGGTAAGGGGATCTTAACCCTTGACTTGGTGCTGTCAGCACCACGCTCAGCCAGTGAGCGAACCGGCCATCCCTATATGGGATCCGAACCCGTGGCCCTGGTGCTATCAGCACCGCACTCTCCCGAGTGAGCCACAGGCCGGCCCTAAAAGAAAGATTTTTGACAGCAGGCTGAGGTGGCTCCCAGAATGAAGGGTGAATTTGACACCTAAGCGTTGGGAGGTCAGGAAACAGAATTTGAGAATTCAGCTCCTGGAATCAGGGATTTCAAAGCTCTCAGGACCCTCCCACTTCTCACCCTGTTTCTCTCCATGGGTTGACTTCATCTTCTTCTATTGTAGGAGGGTTCCTTCATTGGGTGGGGGGAATGGCCTCTGGTGACCCTGTACTCCCAGCCTAGCAAGCAACTCCATAAGCAGAGAGAAAAAAAGTCCTCTTCTTTTCTTTCCCAGCTTCTTTCCCTCTTCTTCCCAAAGTAAAAAGTTCCCAGGGAAGAACTGTGATTGGTCCAGCTTGGATCATGTGTCCAACCACAGACCAATTAATCTCTAGGGCCCTGGGAGCAAGGTTCTATGATTGTCATCCCCCCTCACCCCTGCAAGAGTCACATGGGGTTTTAATGGAGCCTTTCCCAGAAGGGAGCTGCTGTTCTGAATAGTCAAAGCAATAAATGTCCATGAGAAACTGGATTACTGGCAAGAAATTACAAACCTCAGAAGAGATGCAAAATTAGCCAAGATCCAACAGTTTGATCGCAGGGATAAAATGCTCCATAAACTTTGGAAACATTATATCTTGAAAACAGGATTTAGGTATAAGGAGATTTATCTAACAAAGTAGAGGGTCTAAAAAGCAATTTAAGAGATGAAGTAGGATGCCAACTCTGAGTCCTTTAAACAGTTTTATTATTAAGGTAGATACATTCTGGGAGAGTTGGCTAATACAGGGTCATGTTCCTAGTTTGTCCCCACTAAATATTAACTCATTTTGATGATGGGTTTTATGCCTACAGAATTTACATATTTATAACATATTTTTAGCAGAATAATTTGCATATGTAAAGTTCTGCATAAATGCAAACAATAATAACTTATTACAGTCATTGGGCTTATATTTACTCTTTCATGCATGTGTCTATTTGTTTATCTGTTATCTCCTAATTGAGTGGATACTCTATTTCAAGCACTCTGTTGGGCACCCCTGGTTTCTGCCCTCAAAGTGTGTCTTAATTTGTTCAGGCTGTTGTAATGAAATACCATAGATTTGGTAGCTTAAACAACAGACATTTATTTTTCATATGTCTGGAGTCTGGGAAGTCCAAGATCAAGATGCTGGCAGATTAAGTGTCTAGGAAGGGTCCTCTCCCTGGTTTGGAGATGGCACCTTCTCACTATGTCCTCACAGGGCCCCCAAAAAACGAAGCCCTGGAGTCTCTTCTTATCAGGGCACTAATTCTATCATGGGGACTCCACCCTCATGACTTAATTACCTCCCAAGGCCCCACCCCCAAATACCAACACACGAGGGATTAGGATCTCAGTATAAGAATTTTAGGGGGTCACAAACATTTAGTCCATAGCAAAGTGCTTAGAGTACAGTGGGAGAGACAGATATGTAAATAAGTCGTGCCTGCATAGCTGTATAGTGAACACTGTGGTGCACTGCCAAGATGACCCCTTCAAGACTGAGACACTCTTCCTCCACCTATGGAGATTTACCCATTAAAGATTCACAGATGAGTCCAGCCCCAGGAATTGCCGTTGGTGGAAGGAAGCTGCCTTCCCCAAGGTTACAGCTCCTGGGGCTGGAGCAGTCCACACCCAGTGACTGGTCAATGAGTGGCTGTTGAGGAGGTACGAAGGCCAGCCTCCTTGCCTCAACTGGAGACAACACTGAAGGCTCCTCCCAGCACCAGGGCTCCTTTGGGATCAGCTGAATCTCCACAACAATTACATCACAGTTCAACTCCTTCCTTTACCCAGTTCTGCTTCTCTCACTCCCTTATAGGTTTTGAGAACACTCTCTAAAACAATGCATGCAATTCTCCATCTCTGAGCCTATTTTACAGGGAACCCCACCTAAGACAAGGGGCAACTTAGAAAATTCTTATCAGGAAAAGCTGTCATATTCATAAGTTACCAAAACTCACTTTTCAAGTAGAGAACACTGGTCACCTTGGAGCAAGTCTTTGGAGAAGAATCATTTGGATAGCCCCTCCACACTGTGTAAACTCAGGAAAGAAGGCACTCATGGCCCTGGAGAAGGGAGCAACTGTATACTTGTAGTGTGAGAAGGCCTGGCCCTCTCAATTGTCCTAGTGTACAGAGCTCGTCTACTGGGGAGAACGTGGACTGTTTTGCATAGGGAACCAGGAGCTTCCTGGGAGGGGAAGAATGGAGATCTGGAGCCCTCTACCTTTTGAGGTTCAATGTTATAACCTCTCTGATAAATGGGATGGTCCCAGCTGAGGTCCCCTGGTGACAAAGAGAAAAAAGTATCTAGAGAGGAACTTACCAGGAGCAAAGGAGGAATCCCCGAGAAACCCGCTTATGTCCCAGTAACCCTGGTGTGAAAGGTGGGCTTTGGGAGAAAGGATGAGCATAAGATTGTAAGTTAAAGAGCCAAGGGAGAAACATTCCTTTTCTTTTTTTTTTTTTTTAAAGATGACCGGTAAGGGGATCTTAACCCTTGACTTCGTGTTGTCAGCACCACTCCCAGCCAGTGAGCGAACCGGCCATCCCTACATGGGATCCGAACCCGGGGCCTTGGTGTTATCAGCACCGCACTCTCCCGAGTGAGCCACCGGGCCGGCCCCATT
>NW_007727396.1:130505-130787 GCF_000696425.1 Galeopterus variegatus
ATTTCTTTCTTTCTTTTTTTTTTTTAAAGATGACCGGTAAGGGGATCTTAACCCTTGACTTCGTGTTGTCAGCACCACTCCCAGCCAGTGAGCGAACCGGCCATCCCTACATGGGATCCGAACCCGGGGCCTTGGTGTTATCAGCACCGCACTCTCCCGAGTGAGCCACCGGGCCGGCCCCCGGGAGAAACATTTCTAATTAAGGCTAACACTGAAGGAGTGGTGTTGGGCATAACTTTGCGCGCATGCGCCCTGACGCGCACGGGCGCCATTTCATGCGCT
>NW_007727396.1:133047-190147 GCF_000696425.1 Galeopterus variegatus
TTTCCCTATATAAGCTGTGCCGCCCTGCAAATAAACAGAGTTCCGGCTTTGACCGCTCTCCTGGCTCGGTGATCTTTCTTTGTCCCCGGGGCCGAAGCGCAGAGGGGATCGGGCCTGCGACACTCATCATCCCGCTCAGCCCCATAAGAGGTTGCCGCCGGCTGGTCCGGGGTCTCTTCCAGCCCGGCTTTGTCGGTCTCCGGCAGTGGGAGAACCGACAGAGTGGGGCCGTCCTCCCTGAGAGGACCACTTGACCAGTGAGGAATATTAACATGTAAGACCATCATCTCAGCAGCAGACAAACATATACTCGACTACAAAACCAACTTTCAATGTCAACACCACAGAGCAGCAACAGAATCAGCCACAGTGGAAATAGGGACCTACTGGGGTCTGATTAGGTTTTCCAGTTCTCTTTCTCAAATATGAGCTACTGGAGTTCTGTTATCAATTTATTTAACACTCAAAAAGATGTGATTTTACTGGTGCTTTAAACTGGTGAAGGGATTCATATGGTTACAAATACTTCCAAAACAATGTGAATAGTCCATTAGGAAGAAGAATGGATACTGCCTGGAAGGAGGCCTTCCCAGAAGAGGCGAGCTAAGCTAAGTCTTGTAGGCTGAAGAGGAGTGCTCAGGTGGGTGATGAGGTGTGGATGTTCAGGAGAAAGGCATTCCTGGCTTCCTAGGACAAAAGCACAGAGGTGGAGTGGGAAGGAATACTGCCTCCTGTAAATAATCTACATGGGTCGGGAGCCCAGGGGGTACTGTAGGAGTAACTGTAGGCAGAGACAATGGGAGGCCCTAGAAGCCAAGATGAGACATTTAAATTTGATTCCCTTGGAGCTCAAATGCCTCAAGGGCCAAGGATAAGTAAAGGAGTGAGAGAGCCCAGCTGGGATTGTGGCAAACTGAGCCTGTTCCCGACTAAAGGAAGTAACTGCCCCTCAGTTTTGGCCAGTTTTGGACACAGTGGGATGCAAGCCCCGGGTTAATAATCATCAGAATTGTCAAGAACAACTGGAATTCCCAATTTTTATCAGACAGACCCAGATTTTTTCAGTTTTCAATGATTCCAAATTTTTAAAAAGCATTGTGGGAGCTAAACAAAACATCTTTAGAGGCTACCAGTTCACAACCTCTGCTAGACTGATGGGAGCTTTTAGGCAGAGAAGTGGAAAGACCAGATTTGCATATTAAAAGTTCACTGTTTTGGCAGTATGATTAGAGATGAGAGACAGGAAGACTGGTTAATTCAACAGCAAACATTTTGAGACTTCCTTGTGTGACAAGAGCTGGAGTCACAATAGTGAGGTTGTAAAATCTAAAGCCTGGTGTGGAAGAGCACTTTAATTGTCAGTTAAACAAATGTATAATCACACACTGTGAGTATACTTCAGGGAAGAAAAAAGGAGGGCCTAAATTGTGGGGAAATATGGAAAAGAACAGATTAAAGAAATATTTAGAAAGTTTGGTAACAATATAGGTGGGGGGAAAAAGACAAGGAGTTACAAGGTCTTACCTGGATGAGTAGGTGGATGCCATTGCAGAAAGAAGCATAAAAACAACCACGGGGAACTTTGCCACTACCAAGAGTTACAAAAACAGAGGAAGCATGGTTTAAAGAGATGGTGCAAAGGAATGAGCTAAGACCCACATTTTCATTTTTATCCTCTTTCTGGAGATAATACCTGCCCTTTCTCACAAGGCACTTGTATTTGTCAGAGTTCTCCAAAGAAACAGAACCAATAGAATCTATGTCTATAGCTGTGTATACATCTATGTCTATATCTATTTATTTATTATAAGGAATTGGCTCGCATGATTATGAAGGCTTATGAGTCCCTAGATCTGCAGTTGGCAAACTGGTGACCCAGGAGAGCCAATGGAGTAGTTCTAGTCCAAGCGCTGTCAGGCTTGAGACTCAGAATGAGCCAGTGTTTCCAGTCCTAGTCCAAACACAGGAAAAAAATTGATGTCCCAGCTTGAAGACAGTTAGGTAGGGGGAGTTCCCTCTTACTTGTGGGAGGGTCAGCATTTTTGTTCTATTCAGATCTTCAACAGATTGGATAAGACCCACCCACATTAGGGAGGACAATCTGCTTCACTCAGTCCACCAGTTCAAAGTTCATCTCATCCAAAAACACTCTCACAGACGCCCCCGGAATAAATGACCAAATATTTGGTCACCTTGTGGCTCAGTCAAACTGACACATGAAATTAACCATCACAGCACTTTGGGGTATAAAACAAAATAATTGATTTGAAACTACCTTAGAAAATTTAAGTGCTATACTAAGATAATACAATAAGTGCAGAAAAATTCATTATCTATAATGTGTACAAGGATACTTCAAAAAGTTCATGGAAAGATTTGTATTGTCTTTTAGTTATATTTTTCCATGAACTTTTTGAAGTACTCTCATATGCTGGATATTCTGAGTTTGCTCTTCTAGATCCATGTCCCCCTTGCCTTGTACCTTGTGAAGGTTAATTCTAGATGTCAACTTGGTTAGACGAAGGAATGCTGAGAAACCTGGTAAAGCTATCTTTTCAGGTGTGTCCATGAGGGTGTTTCCAGCAGAGATTAGTATGAGAGTCTGAGTGGCCTGGTGGGAAAGACCCACCCTCAGTGTGGGTGGGAACCATGCAATCCGCTGGGGGTCCGGAGAGAACAAAAGACAGAGGAAAGAGGTGAAGCTCGCTTTCGATCTGCTGGAGCTGGGATACACTCTTCTCTCCTGTCCGTGGACACCAGAGCTCGAGACTCTTCAGCTTTCGGGTTCCAGAACTTACACCAAGGACACCATCAGCTTCCCTGGTTCTGAGGCCTTTGGACTTGGACTGAGCCACGCTACTGGCATCTGGTTTTTTTTTTTTTTTATAAGATGACCGGTAAGGGGATCTCAACCCTTGGCTTGGTGTTGTCAGCACCACGCTCAGCCAGTGAGCAAACCGGCCATCCCTATATAGGATCCGAACCCGCGGCCTTGGTGTTATCAGCACCGCACTCTACCGAGTGAGCCACGGGCCGGCCCCAAAGTGATGACTTTTGAATGGTGGAATTTCAGGGGGCTCTTTGGGAGGGCAGGGTTGAATCACAAAAACCAAGCCCACTCCACCTCCCCAGAAGGTCAGCCTCAGCTGCGGAAGTCATCCAAGGAAAGGCCTGGAAATTGTCCCAGTCACATGGGCCCCTGCTCTTGGTCCAAAGCCCATTTGTGTAAAGCAATGCTATCCAGCAGAAATGTAACATTAAATTTTCTAGCAGCCACAGTGAACAGCAAAAAGAAACAGGGGAAATTTATTGTAATATATTTTTTTAACCCAGAATATTATCATTTCAACCTGTAATTTCCCGGTAGGCTGGTCTCCGCTGACTGCAGTACCTATACTGCCTGGCCTTCCAGTTCAGGTTGTGAGGTACAGCAGATTGCAGGTTAGAGGAGGGAAGGCCAGGCAGGGTACTCATTCCCCCAGCTGCCTCCTTGCCCCGTGGTTTGGCAGTGGCTGCATTCCCCCATAAGGCTCAGCTCCTTCAGTGTCCCCTCTTCCTCCTCTGCAGCTTCCTCTCACGCCCTGGGAGGAGAGGGGTGCTGCCAGCTTCCCTCTGTGTGAGCCTTTGGTGCTTTCCTATCCCTTGTTGGACTCTTAATCCTGCCAAAGAGCAGCTATCTGGCAACTGTATTGATAATATTAAATTTATATCTGAGCTCTCAGAGGAAATTCTTGTCAATTGTATCTCTAATCTCAAATCTATTTCTAGTCATCTTTTTTCTTTTAACTTGTTAATGACAATTTTCATATGAACATGGGTTTGACCCTCAAGGAACTATCATAATGTAAAGGGAAGAGCAGGCTGCCATGGAAAGAACATGCTGCTTAGGGATGGATGGCATGCTGTGTCCAGATCCAGCTGACATTCAAATACATCAAAGCAATGAACAGCAGTCATATGAATAATCGGAACTTCTTTAAATACTGGTTCACTTCTTCTCTGGGGTAGGACATTCTCTGGCTGCTCCAGGCTTGGCATGTGGACAGTGTTCTGTTGCAGGGTTTCAGCCATCTCCTTCAGGGAGCTCTCGTCTCGGGCTTCAAGGACCACCTTGCACATGCACTCCAGCTACCGGAGTGAGCAGCTATGTGCAGGTGTTTGCAGGGGCTGTGTGACAAGCCTGCGCTACTCAGGGGCCCAATGGCCAGGAGAATGGAGCCTGCGACAGATCCTTTTGTAACACCAAGTATTGGACGAGCAATTGTAGCTCTGTGCCAGAGGCCACCAACTTCCTGACCTACTTCTTGCCATCTCCACTGCCAGTACCCTAGTCTGTGCCATCATCTCTCTCCTGGGTTACCCCAGTGGCCTCCTAACTGGACTTGATGCTCTCTGTGCTGTTATTTATCTGTGGTCTCCAAGTTACCCTTCTGTGATCTTCTCTGTAATATTGGGGTTGGGGTGTGCAAACTAAATCCCTCCACCTCCCAACTAGCCGGCTTCCTGTTAGATTCTGCAATGTGAGGCATTAGAAGGTGATTGGAAAGCAGGAGCAAAGAAGCGACTTCTTGCCTGTTTTTCACTTCTTGTTTTTCATTGTGGCTCCAGTAGCAGCACACAGCTTGCCTAAGCTTCCAGCTTTGAGTTCTCCCAGTACCAACTATGCTGCACCTCACCCCACCCCCAGGTGCCTGCAGCCATGCCCTCTCCCTCTCCTGCTGGGCTGCACCCCTGGGAGGTCTGAGCACCTGTGGAGCCACACCCCTTGGGGGAAGCGCTATCCAGACAGCAACCCCCTCCTCAGAGGTCTGAGTGGGCAGAGCCTCTGTCAGAGATTCAGGCACCAGCCAGCTCCATGAGGCCCCTCTCTAATATCACAGGTACAGGTGACACCATCTGTTCCCTTCTGTTCCTCAGCCTCAGGAAGTGAGAGCTGCTCTTTGCAGATATTAATCCCAGTGTTATCAAGCCTCTTCCTTTTTCCATTAACTCTTACTTTTACTCTTTCAGCCTCCTAATGGCTGTGAAGCCATTTCTTTATATTAGAGCCCCTTTAGTTGAAATACCCAGTATGATTTCTGGGTATCCCTGGCTGATCCCCCTTTTAACCCATTTTCCATTTAGCAGCCAGTTATTTTTTGAAAACGTGACTCGGATTGTGTCACTTCCCTGCTATACTAGTCAAGGTGCTTGGTTTCAAACAACATAAAAGAGCATTGGCTAACTTTTAAACAAGAGGAATTTACTGAAACTGACTAGGGAACTCAGAATCAAGAGGAAGGATGGAGAACAAGGTACTGAGGAAGGCCTGCACAGCAAGGCTCCTGGAATGGTTTACTGAGATGCTGCCCCTGATATCATCCCCCAGGAAATGTATGGGCAGCCAAGTGTCAGTGGACACTGGTCATCATATGCTGGACTTTGCTGTCCCTTTCTAATATCCTAACAATTCTAACTGACCTTGCATCTCTGAAGCCCACCCTCATGATTCAAAGTCCCAGGTACAAGCATCTGATTGACCTTGTTCTAACTGCCAGGGAGAGGGGAAAGAAACTATCTTTCCCTTCCTTTCTAAGCCTTGGCTTCCAAAGTGGGAACTGGGGACCGGCCTCCCATAAGTTTTAAGATTATCCAAAGTAAGAAGGGCTTTGGAATGCTGGCCAGACAGGGTGACAAACACCCACTGTGTTGCTTAACACCCTCGCATAGCTTCCCCTCTCATTGAGAGTAAAATCCCTAAATCTGGCCTGGATGGCTGGCCTGATCTGGCTCCACCTAACTTCCTGACCTCACTCATGCCTCTTTTCCGTGCTCATGTTCCTGTCACATGGAGCTTCTGTCTGACCCTTGAATATGCCATACTCATTCTGACCCCAGGGAATCGCCGTTCCTTCAGCCTGGAAGACTATTTCTTGCTCTTCTCAAGGAACTTCCTTCTCATTTCCTAGTCTCAGCTCCAATATTTTTCCCTCAATGAGGTTCTTAAAGGGGTTTCCACCACATACCTCTTTCCTTTGCAGCACTTGTTTGCACCTGATATTTTCTTGTGTCCTTATTTGTTAATTACCTGCCTCCCCTGTCTGGAACGTGAATTCTGCCTTGTGAAGTCTGTGCATTGCTGCCGTATCCCAGCACCTGGGAGAGTGCCTGGCTCAGAGCAGGAACTTACAGGCTTACTGTCTGTTGAATGAATAAATGGGCAGATATATGGCTCAATTCTGTTTATTAGAGAGTTCTACATGATAAAAGAAAAGCAAAACAATGTTATAATGGAAGAAATGGCAAATGGGATGCTGTGAATGCATTTTACAATAATTAACCTTTTGGAATGCATCCATGACATTTCTTTTGGAGGTTTTACCAAGGAGTTAGGGCTTTTAGGAAGGCCCTAAGGAGGCTGTTTTGATCTTCTGGAGAAACAATGAGTTTCCTTCTGGTGGCCACCAACTCATAGTCCTTCATATTGTGAATTGAAGCAAAAGGTAAAGTTTAGGTAAGGAAAGCCACATAGCATACCACATTCATACTGACTATGTAAGAGGCCTTATAGTGTAATTGTTACAAGCATGGATTTGGGTGTCAGACAGAGTGGAGTTCTATTCCCACTTCTGCCTCTTATTAGCTGGTGTGTTGCTGGGCCAGTCACTGCTAGCTGTGTGACCTTAAGCAAGTCACTTAACCTCTCTTTGCTTCAATTTCCACGTTTGCAAAATGCAAATAATAACAGCACCTACACCAGGGTTGTTGCGAGGACTAAATGAGTCAATACATAGAAACTACACAGAAAAGTGTCTGGCGTAAGTTAGCTTTGATCAAGAATAGTATGACATAAGCTGCTATTATAGTTTGGATCGTGTTTGTCTGTTAAGAGAAAATTTAACAGGATAAAAGTTTATTTATCTTTCAAATAAAAGAAGTCAGAGATAGGCAGCCCATGGTTCCACCATCAGAGGGGCCTGAAGCTCTTTCTTTCTCCACTACCATCGGATGCGTGCTTTAGATCCTCAAAGTCCAAGGTGGCTGCAGAAGCTCCTGTTGCCACATCTGCACTTTAGGCATCAGAAAGAATGAAGGGAGAAGAGTAGGCACATACCTCGTGGCAGAGACAATACCCTGTAAGGAACCTTCCTAGAAGGCCCTTGTTGTATGTTCATTTGCATCTCATTGGCTAGAACCTAGTCATGTGGCCACGCATAGTCGCCAGGGCTACTGTGTGCCAGGGAAACGTGTTATCACCCCAAATAAAATTGGCATTCTGTCACTAAAGAACAAAGGGAAAGTGCATATTGTACCTTATGCAAGTTATTAAACTTCTCCAAATTTTATTTTTTTCATTTGTAAAATGGGAACAATAGGACATACCCCATACAGCTGTCCAAAAGGTTACATGAAATAAAGCCTAAAAACTGCTAGCCCAGTGCCTGACACATGCTAAGTAAACATTCACTGTTATCATAAGGAAAAACATGTACCTGAATGCTTTTAAAAATAAAGTACTGGCCGGCCCGGTGGCGCACTGCTACAGTGCGCTGCTTGGGAAGCGCGGCAGCGCTCCCGCCGAGGGTTCGGATCCCACATACAGACCGGCCGCTCACCAGCTGAGTGAGGAGCGGGGGCAACACCAAGGGTTGCGATCCCGTTGCCGGTCCCGGTCCGGTATGGGCGTGACACTGAGGGTTGCGATCCGTTGCCGGTCATGAAAAAAGACAAAAAGGAAAAAAAAAAAAAAAGTACAAAACCAAATAGAACAAAAAGAAGAAAAAATATCCTTGCAAAATGTACTGATTAACTTCAGGAAGAAACCAACTCTCTGTGGAGGTTTCTTCCACCTTTCCGTTGCTTTGGCCCTCTTTCGCTCATGACTCCCAGCTGACAAAGTTCCGGTTTTAAATATCACACTCCCCTGCTTTGCTACTTACAAAGGGCCACTGTGTGTGTGGGCGGGTCGTCTCAAACTCAGTGTTCTGAGTCTTTCCAGTCTCACACACCATCCAACTTCTGTCCAACTGTGTCCAGTGTTCTAGACCAGTGGCTCATAAACCTCCTGATCTTAAGAATCACTCACCTGGAGAGTTCTGTAAAAAGACAGACTCCAAGTTCCCACCCCAGGAATCAACCTGACATTTCTCCTATATCTGCCTTGGCTGTATCAAACTGACTCTGGGTTTTCTTGGACCAAATGACTCAGCAACTTGAATGTTTACGGAATACACATGAATGTATCTTGAAACACAAAACATATATTAAATGCTACTAGGAGCTAGGCACTGTTCTAAGCACTTTACATGGCCTAACTCATTTAGGTACTACTATTCTCCTTTATATAGATCAAGAAACAGGCACAGAGAGGATAGCAACTTGCTCAAGGTCATACAGCCAGCAAATGGGTGAACTGGGAGCTGAGATTGAAGTCTAGGCAGTCTGACTTCTGAGACTGTACGCTTAACTTCTATTCTGTACCACCCTACAATCTATAATGAATAGTTAGGTCACTGTAATACAAATTACCAAAAAACATATGAACAGACTTTCTCCTAGGATCTATTAAGTAAATTGCTAAATATTCTTATTTATGATCATTTATCTTTTCAAGAACATTGTGGCACAGATAAGTCTGTTATAAAAGTATTTCAAGGCAGCCATCAAATGGTTGAAACTATATTTTTATGTGTGCATATGTACACTATGATGTTTTTTATGTAAAGAAATATATCTTCACACATATATATACACATACTTACTGTATATGCCTACAGAAAGTCTGGGGGGAAACACAGCCAAGTTTGAGAGTTAATTCTGGGTGGTAACATCATGGAGTATATTTATTTTTCTTTTTTAATTTATTTGAAGTAATTAATAAAAAAAATCCTGAGACTTTAAAAATAAGATGTTTTAAGTATTTTGAAGCAAAAACAGTGTAAAACAATAAATATTTCCTGTTTTCTTGGACAGCCTTACAAACTCTTCATTTAAAGTTCCTCCTATCAGGGGCTGGCCGGTTAGTTCAGTTAGTTAGAGCGCAGAGTTATAACACCAAGGTCAACGGTTCAGATCCCCATGCTGGCCAGCCACCAAAAAAAAGAAGAAAATATAAAATTCCTCCTATCAGACCCTTTAAAAGGAAATTTGACGGAAGTACTGGACTACAGGTGTGCATGTGTAGTGGCAAGGCTATTGGTTTTAGATTCTAGCAGATGTGGTGTAGGGAAAATATAGGAAAATGTTCAGGGCTCCCTCAGATGTTCAGAATCTTGCCAAGCATTCGATGTAAATATGTAACTTCGCACATGCGCCCAGGTGTTCCTTGGGTATTGTCTGTGGATGCGCTTGGGCACTCAGGTATCCTGGGTTATAAGACTTATGTAAAAAGGACAAGTGGCTCTGATCCATGGGGGCCCCCCCACCCCCAGGATGCCCCAGGGGGGCCATGGGGAGGCCGCTACTGCTGCTGGAGGCTGCTGTAAGCTGCTGCTGCTGCTGCTGCTGCTGCTGCTGCTGAGGACTGAGCTCATGTCCTCTGACAATGGCTTCTGGGATCTTTCCCAGCTACCTAGCTCGTGGACCTGAGTGTGAGGGGTCTGGTAACCCAGCCTGGCATGTAAAGAGTCTGTGACCCAGTCTGTACAACAGGTTGAAGGGTCAGTGGGCCCTAGCCCTAGCCATACAATTGGCTACATCGGCAGGATTCTGACAATTGCCTTAGCAATACATGTGGGATTAAATTTTGGCTTTGAAACTTCCTAGAGGAGAGGCAGACATCAGATAGGTCTCTGAACTGCCAAGCCTCACTCACACACTTTCTAAAGTGTGTTTAGAGGCCGGCCCGTGGCTCACTTGGTAGAGTGCGGTGCTGATAACACCAAGTCCACGGGTTCGGATCCTATATAGGGATGGCCGGTTTGCTCACTGGCTGAGCGTGGTGCTGACAACACCAAGCCAAGGGCTGAAATCCCCTTACCGGTCATCTTTATAAAAAATAAATAAATAAAGTGTGTTTAGTAAAGTTCTAAAGTTCCTGGCGCTGGGGCATTTAGCAGGGCTGAACATGTGTATCTAGGTACCTGACACAAGGTAACAATTATGGTTAGCAAGAGTCTGTCATCATCAGAACATAACTCAGGGGTATTAAATGCCAGTCACAAAACTGGCACTATTTTGGCTAATAATAAAAATTTTAAATAATTTACTAATTAGAGCTCAGCATCTGCTCTTGTAGAAAGGTTTGAGAAATGAAGATCAGCCTGCCCTCGGGGATCCAGCTGAAGTTGGCTTAAGGTATTGTGTCTGGTTCAATACACGTATGTTACTTGCAAGAGGCAGTGGAAATCATCTCCTGAACTTTTCTGTTTTCCAAAACAGATTTATCTGCAGTCATACTTGGCCTTAACTCGCTGTGATGGTTCGTTTTATGTGTCAACTTGACCGGGCCATGGGGTGGCCGGATATTTGGTCAAATGTTATTCTGGGGGTGTCTGTGGGAGTGTTTCTGGATGTGATGAACATTTGACTTGGTGGACTGAGTAAAGCAGATTGCCCTCCCTGATGTGGGTGGACCTCATCTGATCAGTTGAAGGCCTGAATGGAACAAAAATGCTGACTCCCCTCCAGCAAGTAAGAGAGAACTCCTCCTACCTGACTTTGAGCTGGGACATTGTTTTTTTTCCCTGCCTTTGGACTCAGACTGAAACACCAACTCTTCCTGGGTCTCAAGCCTGCTAATGTTTGGACTGAACTGTACCATTGGCTCTCCCGGGTCCCCAGCTTGCCAACTGCAGATCTTGGGACTTGTCAGCCTCCATAATCACATGAGCTGGGCTGGCCAGTTACCTCAGTTGGTTAGAGTGTGGTGTTGTAACACCAGGGTTGAGGGTTTGGATCCCCAAACCAGCCAGCTGCCAATAAATAAATAAGTAATCACATGAACCAATTCCTTATAAGTCCATCTCTCGCTCTCTCTCTCTACACACACACACACACACACACACACACACACACACACACACACACACCTATTGGGTCAGTGTTTCTGAGAACCCTGACAATACTCTCCCCTTCTTTTCTCTCTGAGGTTGGCTGTCTCCTTCCTACCCTTAGCCATTGCCACCTCTTGTGCTCCAACAGTGGCTCCTCTTAAGCCCTTGATCTTCTCATTCCACTCCACCTGGCTTCCTTCCCATGGCGCCGCTGAAATTGCTGTCTCAGAGATCACCAGTGACCTTACTGCCAAATCTGGGGTTTAGCCTTATCTTCCTGGGCTTGCTTTGTTAGTCATCACTTCCTCCACATCTCCAGGCACCTTTCTTTCCACCTATAAACGTGCTCCACTCTCCAGTAGCCTCATCTCTCTCTAGCAATGGCCACGTTACTGGAATCCCAGCTTCCTAGTGGTAAAGAGTTTGGATTCAGGAAACTTTAGCTCCCAGTTCTGCCACTTCTAACTGTACAACTGCTGGTAAGTCACTTAACCTTTCTATGCCTCAGTTTCCTCATCTGTAAAATAAGGCTACATATCATATCTACGTCTTAGGTTGCTGTGAGAATTAAATGCATTTACACAGAACCTTGTCACACAGAAGGTGATAATAAATTTAACTATTATTTGAGCCTATATTCCCACCTCCTTTTCATTCCTAATATCTCAGAACTTGGCTCAGGCCCTACCACTGCTGAGAAACTGCTTTGTAAAAGTCATCAATGACCTGCCGCTTGTCAGTATTTTTGGCCCCATGTCTCTGTCCCTCTGTTGCACTTGACATTCTTGGTAACTTCCTCTTTCCTGAAACTCTCCTTTCCCAAAACTCTCATTTCCCTCATTTACTGCCACTTTCTGCCACACATACATCATGCCCTAGTTAAACCAAATGAACACACACACCCAAAACTAGGTTGTTTTTTTTTCTTCTCACCTTCGAGCTTTTGCTGTTGCTGAAACTGTACCACTCCTGTCACCACAGAAGGCCCCTTCTCATTCAGTCCTTACCTCCACTGCCCACCCCGACATGTCCCCCTGCCCCCCACTTCCCCTGTTAACTTCCACTTATCCTTTAAGACTCTTCTCAGGCCTCCCTTCCTCAGGAATCCCCCCTTAACCCTTTTCTCCCACCTAAGCTGGGCGAGGCACTCCTTCCCAGTGCTTACACAACACCCATGCACGTCCCACACTGTGCTCCCCAAAATGACTATGAACACCTTAAGATCGGGATCATTTCCTAGTCTTCTTTGAATTTCTAGTACTTGACATGGTGCCAGATACAAACTAGGAACTCAATAAATGTTTATGGAATTAAATAATACATTAATGATATCAACACCCATTTATATCCTCTGAGTCTTAGGTAGTAGGATACAGGACAACTCAAGTTTCAGGGAGTTAGGGGATTAAAAATAAATCAGAAGAAAGAGAGAAAAACCTGCATATGGGTTGGCAATGTGTAGTAAGTAAGTTGGGGGAGATTGGCAAGGTTTGGCAGGAGAGAAGGGAGGCTGTCATAAAAAGAAACTCTCAAAACAGAGAGGCAGTGCCCGTCAGAAGGCTAACTTCTCTTTTCTCTAAGGTTTTCTCACAAAATTGCTAGCTACATCAAATGCAGAAGAGATGTAAAGAAAATGTATGTTCATTCTCCCTTTTGCTTCTTTCCCAAAAAAGCACAGTTAAAACCATATGGCTTGAAAATATTCTCCCAAATGCATGTTAACTATGTATTTTTATGCTAGAAAAATGAGAAAAAATTTTGTTTTCAAAAACTTAGGGGAAATTCAGAACATTCTCTGCAGGCTGATATAGAGTTCCAGAGACATGGTCAGGTTATTATCTCTTTGTGGGCATCTCCTTTGCAAGCCGATTATTACACCATCAAGCACAGAACACAAAGAACATCTGGATTTTTAGAACTTTTGTTATTATCACTTTTGCTTCTGATATTAGACTTTTAAAAAGAGATTCGCCATTAGTAGAGTCAGTCATCACCGAATAGGTAAGAGGCATTAAGCATTAGTGGTAACAATTAAGTTTTTAAAAATTGGAATCTTCACCTTTTTTAACAGATATAACATTCACATGGTCCAAAATTCAAGAGCTGCAAAAGAGTGTACAATAAAAATTTTTCTTCTACTTTGTCCTTTCAGAGATCTTTTGGTTATAAAAAAACAACAAAATAAAACAAAACAAAAAACCCAAATAAAACATACATACACATATACATTTTTTCCTGCTGCCTGCTTTTTGCTATTTCCTACAATACATACAATCTTGTACCTTGCTCTTTTCACCTAAAAATCTAGTTTGGAAAGTGTTCCACATTAGTACATAAAGGAACTTTCTCATTTTATTTGTTACATTATATAGATATGCCACGATTTACTTAACCAGTTTCCTGCTCATGGACCTTTAGGTTGCTTCCAATATTTTGCTACTCAAACAGTGCTATAATGAATAACATTTACATACATCATTTTGCATATGTGCCAGAATATCTGTAGCATAAATTCCTAGAAGTGGATTGGCTAAGCCAAAAGATGTTTATTTGTAATTTTGTTAGCTATTGCCAAGGTTCTCTCCAAGAGGGTTGTTGCACCAATTTACCCTCCCACTGGCTTCCCTATATTTCCAATTTGGAAGGTGAAGAATGACATCTTAATGTACTTGGAGCCTACATTTTTCTTATTATGAGTATGGCTGTTGTTTTTTTTTGTTTGTTTGTTTTTTGAGTCTTCGGTGCTCGTCATTCTTCTGTCTCTCTCAGTATAAAATAATAATAATAATTTTTAAAAAATAGCTAACAGTTATGGGGTAGCTTACCATTTGCCAGGCATCTCATTTAAGCTTCTCAACAGTCCTGTGGTTTAGGTACTGTTATTATCCCCAATTTATAAATGGGGAAACTGAGGCTTAGTAGGTTTAGGTGACTTGTCCAAAGTCTCATAGCCACAGTGGCAGAGCCAGGGCTATCCTTCCTTAATCCTGGCTTCTCTGACCTCAAAGCCCATGTTCTTAAAAACTAGGCAACTTCACCTACTACTCAACAACAACAAAAATAGATGTCCTCAGGCATTGACTCTCAGATTCCTTCCCTGAAATTCCAAGAAAGTAGCTTGCTAAGGTCCTCTCACACTCTTGCCTTCTTTAGATGTTAATGACTTCTCATATTCTTGCCTCTTGTTAGGACGTGCTATAAGGGGACCACACTAATGGGTGGACCCAGACCCTCTGAGATGACACAACACTGACTGGAGGCTCCCAGAAATGCAGCCACATGAAAGGAGTAAGTGCATTTGAGTAGATACTACTTCACAAATTGTTCTATCTTATATCTTAATAGCAACTTCAGGCCTCCAATTAAGACAGAAGTTCATTCATTCATTCAGTAAATATTTACTGAGCATGTACTATGTGCCAGTCACTGTTTAGACACTTGAATGAAGCAGTGAACAAAACAAACCACGTCCCTGTTCTCATAAAACTCACATTACACTGGACAATAAATAAACAAGAAAAGTTTTAAAAATTGATAGTAATAAGTGCTACACAGAGGGTTAAAACTGTGTAATTTGGTAAAGAGGGGCTACTTTGGAATGGTTAATTGGCAAAGGCCTCTCTAAAGGAGGTGTCACTTACACTGAGAAGTAAGTGACATGAGGAAACCAGCTATTGAAGTTCAGGGGGAAGAACATTTCAGGCAGAGGGAACAGCCAGTGCAAAGGTCCCAAGTCAGGAACAAGCTGGTGCATTTGTGCAAGGGGGCAGCTAGTTTACCTGGAGCCCAGTGGAAGGGGGAAGGGAGGTTCTAGCAGAAGCTGGACTGGTAGGTGTATTCAGACCTCACCTCGGGCCTCTGTGGACCAAGAAAGAGAACAGGGATCATATTATGTGTATGTGATACTGTGGAAGGCTTTAAACTGTGGGGTTGTGGGTAAGAGTGTGTCAAAATCTGATATATTTTTTTTTTTTTCCTTTTTGTCTTTTTTCGTGACCGGCAACGGGATCGCAACCCTCGGTGTTGCTCCCGCCCCTCGCTCAGCCAGTGAGCGGCCAGTCTGTATGTGGGATCCGAACCCTCGGTGGGAGCGCCGCTGCGCTTCCCAAGCGGCGCACTGTAGCAGTGCACCACCGGGCCGGCCCTGATATTGTTTTTAAAAACAATCACTCTTGCTGCTAGGAGGAGAGCCGATTGTAGTGGGAAAAGAGTAAATAAGAAGCCTGGCTGGAGGCTATTGCGGTGGCTTGGAGCAGAGATCATAAAGGTGAGGACCAGAGGAGTGCTTCTCAAACTTCAGCAGGCATTAGAATCCTCTGGAGGGTCCCATCCCCAGAGTTTCTGATTGTGGAGAGGACCCCAAGATTTTGCCTTGTTGACAAGCTCCCTGGTGCTTCTACTGCTGATGGTCTGCAGAACCCACCTTGAGGAGCATTGGACTAGATTGAAGATGCAAGAAATGGATGGATTTCGATATATTTTGGAGACAGAGTCAACAGGATTTACTGATGGATTGCATCTGGGGACAAGCAAAAGAGAAGAATCAAGGACAACTTCGAGTTTTTGGTTAAGCAACTGAGAGAACAATCACCTGCATATATCGAGAGTGGAAAATGAAGAGACAGAAGGAGGGGGAGAAAATTGAGAGTTCTGCTTTGGGCATGTTAAGTTTGAGAAACCCGTGAGACAGCCAAATGGAAATGTACTCTGAGGGAAATGCAGCCAAATGTGCTGGGGAGTTCTGGTGTTGGAGGGACAGGTCAGGACTGGGGATGAAATTTAAGGGGATTGGATGGCCCAGGCAGAGAGTATACTTGGAGATGAGAAGGAGCGTGGGACAGAGCCCTGGGGACTCAGCTTCTAGAGATCAGGGATAGGAGGCGAGTCAGAGGGCGAGAGGACAGCCAGGAGAGGGTGTCACTAGTGCCAGGAGGAGAAAGCCTTTGAGGAAGAGGGGATGATCAGCAGTGCAGTCGGAGCAAGGTGCAATACGAGAGCAGTGAGCAGAGGAGACACCCGAGGAAGGCAAAGGCGAATGAGGGGGAGGGACTGAAGAACTCTGGGAAAATCCATAAATCTTTGCAACCGCAGCTGGATTCTTCACGTATTGTGGTGAGCCATCCACTCGAAACAGAAAGTGACCCTGTGCTTTTCTTTCGGGACAGTGAAGGGGCTGGAAACTTCAGATAGTCCATCTCACTCTCCAGCCCACCTGGAGTGGTGGCAGCATTTGAGGGGGCTAGAAACAGACTGAGTTCTGGGAATTGGGCCTGAAGAGGAGAATCTAGGTTGGAAGCTGTTGCGGGATTCAGAAATGACCCTGGGTGGCTTCTCAGACAGAAAGCCTGCATCGTTCTGGAAACTTCTTCACGTTTGCCTCAAAGAAACAAGCATTCCTAGTCCTATCCAAGAGCAATTCTACACCCGGTGTTTGTGAGCCCCGGGCGCCTGCTGAAGCTGAGCCCTGGCTCCACAGACTGTCTCCTCCCTCTTCTGTATTTTCGATGGCTTCCTCTGGCCTGGCTCCTTCCCCTCAGACTACAATAATGCCACTCCAACCAAAAATAAAGCCCTGTTCCTCCACCCTTCCTCCCCTGCAGCTACTGCTTTCCTTGCTTTTACCCCAAACTTCCTACACTGATGCCTGTGCTTCCTCACTTTCTTTCTTGTCTGAACCCACCAGAATTTGGCTTCTGTCCCTACCACTGTCTCAAAAGCCAGGGTCGTCTCCTAAGTATCAAACACGGGGCCTGCTCCTCTTGGTCCTTGCCTCGGGCCCTCTCTCTGCTGCTTTTCACACACTGGCCACCTCCTCCTTCTGGAAACTGTTAGCTCCTTCTCTCCCAGCCCTCACCATCACACAGAAAGGCTTTCTTCTCCTTCAGTGTGGCCTCCAGGGTTCATGATCCCCCCAGTTCTATGACTGGCCTTCCTGTCTCCTCTTTGCCTTCTCCTGAAGGATCTCATCCATATCCTTCCATAATCCCCTGTTTATGAATTGATGACTTCCAAATTGCTCTGGAATCTTCAGCTATCTATGTGACATTTCTGCAGGCATGTCAAAGACATCCAAAACAAAACCTAGACCCACAGTCTGCATTTAATAAGTGTATTTTAAGTATACGTTTGTTGAATGAATTGTTTTCTCTGTGCCCACTCCTGCCTCCTACATACTGAAGAAAAGGTAGTAAACAATAAAAAAAACACAAACACCTCCTCCCCTTCTGTCTTCATTAGTGGGATCACCTCACGTTGTCCTCTCTCTCTCCGTCTAGTAGGTCACCTGGCCTTGTTGATTCTGTCTCCAAAATGTCCTGAATCTTGACTGTTTTTCCCTTTCTACTTCCACTCTGCTATTATCCTCTGTCTAGTTGAGTAGTTCTCAAAACTGGAATTACCTGGAAAATTTAAAACATCCTGGTGTCCAGCCCCACTCCAGACTAATTAATCAGAATGTCTGAGGGTGAAGCTAGAGCAGTGCTATTTCTAAAAATCTCTTCAGATGATTATCATGTAAAGTCAGATTTGAGAACCAAAGATGGTTTCGGTATTTCCCTCCAAAAAAAAAGAAAAAAAAAATCTGATATTAACACTCTCCTGCCTTAAAACTTCAGATGAGAGCACAGAGGATTTTTAGAGCAGTGAAATTACTCTGTATGAGACTATAATGATGCGTACATGTCTGTATTAGTCTGTTTCTTTCTTTTTTTTTTTTTTTTTTCCTTTTTGTCTTTTTTCGTGTCCAGCAACGGATCGCAACCCTCGGTGTTGCTCCCACACCTTGCTCAGCCAGTGAGCGGGAACCGGTCTGTATGTGGGATCCGAACCCTCGGCGGGAGCACCGCCGCGCTTCCCAAGCAGCGCACTGTAGCAGTGCACCACCGGGCCGGCCCCCTGTATTAGTCTGTTTCTGTTGGTTATAACAAAATACCTGGAACTGAGTGATTTGTAAGAAAACGAAGTTTATTGCTTACAGTTTCAGAGGCTGGGAAGTCCAAAGTCCAGGGGACACATTTGATGAAGGCCTTGGTGGTGGTGACAGTGACCCAAGGGTCTTATATGGCAGAAAATGGCAGACCAGAGACAGAGACGAGAGAGACACACAGAGAGAGAGAGCGCGAGCGCTCCTCTTGCACTCTCCTTTTAAAGACCTTAGAACCACACCCCTGACCACCATTATTAATCCATTCCCTACAGCGTGGTCCCATAATCCAATCACCTCTTCAAGGCCCCACCCTTCAGCCACCATAGTAGGATTTCCCACCTCAGCAGTCACAGTGGAAATTAAGCCTCCAATACATAAACTTTGGGGGACACAATTCAGCCAGTCCACAGCAATGTCATCATACATTCGCCCAAACCCATAGAGTGTATAACACCAAGAGTGAGCCCTACCGTAAACTGTGGACTCTGGGTGATAATGATGCAGCAGAGTGGGTTCATCAGTTGCAACAAATGTACCACTGTGGTGGAGAATGTTGATAATGGGGGAGGGTGTGTGTTGGGGGGGGACAGAGGTATATGGGAACTCTCTGTACCTTCCTCTTAATTTTGCTGCAAACCTAAAACTACTCTAAAATAAAATAAAAATTTTCAGTTGACTCCCTACATTTTACAGCAGGATTCTTAACTTGGAATCCAGTTTCAGAGAAAAATGTGAATCACATTAACTTACATACAAAATATTGTGTATAGAATTCATCCATTCTCAAAAGAGTTTGATTCAAAAAAGATAGAGGGTTAGTCTATTAGCTCAGTTGGTTAGAGCACGGTGTTACAACACCAAGGACGAGGTTTGGATCCCCACACTGGCCAGCTGCCAAAAAAAACCCTGAAAAGATAAAGAAACATTAGTTGGATAGTAGTTAATAGTTATTCAACACTGTGTAGCAGGCACTGTGTAAGCACTTCACATACACTAGCTCACTAACGTTCAAAACTAACCCTTAAGGATAAGTATTATCCCCATTTTACAGATGACGATAAAGTAACTTCCCTCAGTCAGCAAGACTTTGGAGCCTGGACTCACACCCAACTCAATCTTCTGTTCACCATCTCCCTGGATTGCAGGACCAATCCAAATCTTTCAGCACTGGGAACGAGGCCCTTCACCATACGCCTAAATGAATGCATCCTTCCTTTCTGGAGGGAAAATGAAATATAAATGGTCAGGCTCCCTTAGGGGGCCGGGGGGAGGGTTCGGAATCTTGCTGAGTATCTGGTGTGAATATGTAACTGTGCACGTGCACCCTTGTGTTCCTTGACTATTGTCTGTGGATGTGCGTGGGCACCCAGGTGTTCGTGGTTTATCAGACTTAGGTATAAAGGATGAGAGGCTCTGATCCACAGTGCCCCCTGCCCACGGGGAGGCCACTACTGCTGCTGGAGATTGCTGCTGCTGCTGCTGCTGCTGCTGCTGCTGCTGCTGCTGCTGAGGAAACTGAGGACTGAGCTTGTGTCATCTGCCAACGGCTTCTGGGATCTTTCCCAATTACTTAGCTTGCAACCTGTATGTGAGGGGTCCATGACCCAGTCTGTACAACCAATTTGAAGGGTCTGAGCCCTAGCCTGATGCTTCCCCACCCATTCTCTGAAGAAATCAGGTAGTCCAGGCCTCTGTTCCCCGTATACATTGTGATCGCTCCCTGGAATGTCCTCCCTTCATTTACCTGCCAGGCAGAATCCCACTTACACTTCAGAGCTCAGCACAAATGTCCCTGACAACTCTCTGAAACCTCTGCCTTCCCCCTCTTTTCAGAACACATTGATTGTGGCACTTTTAACATCCGATGATAGAAGTGTTCATGGCTTTCCCTGACAGTCTTGTTCATCTGTAGTTCCCCAATATCTTGTGGCACACATTGGCTATTCGAGGGGCCCAGTGAACATTTGTTAAAAATAACAAAAATAAAAAAAAAATTTAAGCATGCTTTCTACTTATTAAGGAGTACCCAGGTTCCAAACTAGGGGAAGTAGGCCTTTGTCTTATGAGAATGACGTTTGAGATGGTAAGTTGCCAGGATATCCCTACCAATCTCATAGGGTTACTGTTAAGATTAGCTGAAATAATTATTTAAAAGCACTTTACATTGTTAAACACAAAAAGAAGGCTTCATTATTAACTAACTCTCTGCTCACATCCAGTGGCAAAGGGACCGTTATGAATGTCAGGAAATGCAGATTTAACAGGCACCAGCTACATGCCTTCAAAAAGTCTGTCATCGCATTGGCATCTCCTGCTTTGAAACAAACAATGTCCTCATTGCTGTGGCATTTTGCACAGCTGAAAGAGCCACACCGGGAATGCTCAATTGAATTAATACTTACTTAAAATTGCTTTGGTAAAACATGTCTCCAGTGCCTTGAGAGATTCAAACAAAATTGCTTTTACAGAGATAAGAGAGAGGCACCCAGAGTACAGTTGTACATACACATGTCATTATGAAGCTTCCCAATTTTGATTTTATCCTACTGAGCCAAACCTAAAATAGAGCACTTGGGAACAAATGAAATAAAATTTGTGTTTTAAAGAAAATTATCAAATTGTGATAAATTCATAACGTTTGATGTATCCTAATTTTAAATGTTCTCAAACTTTGTAAATACTCTTAAAAGTTACCCCAGCTGGTCCCACTTGCTAATGAATGATTGGGAATATTCATTTGTGAGGAGTTATTTCCAAACCCAACTTTACATCCTGGTGGCAGAGAAAAATCATTGAATTGATGATGGCATCATATACCAAGCATCATAAAGCGTGAGACATTTGGCAACTTGAAAGAAAGAAAGAGAGTTGGCTGGTTAGCTCAGTTGGTTAGAGCATGGTGCCAATAACACCAAGGTTTGATCTGTAAAAAAAAAAAAAAAAAGAGAGAGAGAGAGAAAGGGAGAAAGAAAACAAAAAATTGAAAGTCTATGAAGAAAAGATGAAATGTAAAAAAAAAAAAAAAAAGAGAGAGAGAGAAAGGGAGAAAGAAAACAAAAAATTGAAAGTCTATGAAGAAAAGATGAAAAGAAACATTACCTGATTCTCCATCAATGGACAACTATGTCTAAAAATTTTAGTGCAAGAGCTATAAACCAGAGTGTGTGTGTTCACGGGCATGTAGGTAAAGTAGAATATTAAAAGAAAGCCTCAAACTGTAGGGAAAGACCAGGCCTCATTTCTTGTTAGACAACAGTGTATGAATGTAATGGTTAAACGCTCTGGTTTTGAAGTCAAACTGCTCAGATTGAATCCCAGTTGTAACTGGGACTGTGGCAGAGTTTCCTATTTGTTTTCCAGTACTTATTCTCTTTTTCCTGAATTTTAGGGGGACATGTGGCCTGCCAGAATAAAGACTACATTTCCTAGCCTCCTTTGCAACAGGGTGTGACCATGTGACCATAGTCTGGCCAATGGGATGAGAGCATAACTTTCAGGTCCTGTCCTTTAAAGTGCAGGCTGTGTCCTCCATTTCCTCTCCTCGCTGTTGGAATGCAGAGGTGATGGTTGCTCCATCTTTGACAAGGTGGAATAAGGTAGCCCCTAGAGAAGGTAGAGCAATGAGAAAGGAGGAGCCTGGGTGCCCAGCAAGGTCAGGCTGCCTAAGCAGCTCTTGATTGCTCATGATGAGACTGATATGAGGGAGAATTAAATTTCGGCCCTGTCTAAACCATTGTTACTTTGGGCCTTTTTAGTAGTCAAATCCATACCCTAAAGAGTAACAGTGATTAAAAAGCAAGTTACTTAACCTCTATGAGTCTCAGTTTTCTCATATGAGGGAGAATTAAATTTCGGCCCTGTCTAAACCATTGTTACTTTGGGCCTTTTTAGTAGTCAAATCCATATCCTAAAGAGTAACAGTGATTAAAAAGCAAGTTACTTAACCTCTATGAGTCTCAGTTTTCTCATCTACAAAGTGTGGAAAATTAATAATGATAATAATAATAATAATACCATCCTCATAGGGATAAAGTGTGTAAGATGATTAGAAGGGCCCCTGGCTCATAGTGTTAGCTCATAAGTGTTAGCTATTACTAATATTAAAGTAAAATTATTGAATGCCGTTTGTATACTGGCATGATCATAGCCTCATAGTTCTAAGTTTATCCTCTATCCAGCCATCCTCTTTTCACTGGCATTTGAATATCTTTGTTTGACTACTAAACACTAATATATTTATATTTGGTGGTTCCCCAAGTTGTATCCCCTGAACGTCATACGGTATGCTCTTTTTAAACAGATATCCTGTATACATTCCAGCATATGACTTTTACTAGTTAAGAAAATCCAGGAGAAATTCAAAATTAATTATGAAGGGTGATATGGACTTGAGAGAATTCAGTGATGGGCAGCTTTGAAATTCCATTGAAATGAGAATTTGTGCTTATAATAGGAAGCTGAGAGGTCACACAGATAAACTTGACATGTCTGAAATCGAATTCATCTCCCAGGCCCTCCCTGAACTCAGCCCTCCTCCTTTATCATCAACCAACATTAGCCACCGAAAAGAACTCAACCCCAATCATGTGAAATCAAAAACCTATCTGTGTTCCCAAGACCTTGGGGCTGAGCTGCTTCTGGGGTGTGAGCTGGTGCCCCTCTCAAAGGCACCTATGTTTGCAACCTGCAAAGAACTTTCTGGAAGGAAGCAGGGAGACTTAGAGTTTCTCCTTTTAACTTCAAAGTAAATGTAATATCTCTGCTGTACTCAGGGAATGCAGACCAAGTTAGTTTGGGCTGAGGTTGGCTGGCAGGAAAAAACAGTGCCCCAAAGGAGGCTCAAGGTCCAGGTCTGTTCTGGAAAACCAACTTCAGGAGCAGTGTGCAGGGGGCTCCTGTGAGCTAGCCACTGCCCCTTATGGGTGGGCCCAGAGAAAATGGCTAACCGTGACTTAAGAGTTAGTCACTAAGACTGTAGGCCCTCTTGGCTATGGAACAGTCAAATCTAAGCATAACACAGGGCCTCTCTCTCTTCAGCCTGAGGCTGGGGACCTTAATGATGCCTATATTCCTGTATTTACACTTTGTTCAGAGTTGTTCCTGGACTGCCTGGTGCCTCAGTTACTGCAGCAAGTCCAGACATGGATGGGGCCTTGGCCATTGTGGGGCCTCCTGAAGTCAGGCCTTGCCCCACCAGCAAGCTTTCTGTTTGGGGTCCTTGTATCTTAAGGCATCACAGAGGAGAAGGGTTTATCGCTAGACATAATGGTAACCAGGACTGACTCCTTAGGATTGAATGAGCTCCCCTGGTGTTTTCCTAAACTTATCCTAAGAAAGACCCCCAAGAAGGAATGGAAATAAGAGGGGGAAAGGAAGAATGTATAATCGTGTTTACTTGACTATAGGTTTAAAATAATCTCTGGAAGGATACATAAGAAGCTAGTCATAGTGGTTCCCTTTTACAGCTTGGGGTGGGAAGCAGGTGGATACAGGATGGGAAAATTTCTCATTATCTTCTTATACTTTCTTGCATTGATTTCTTTTTCTTGATTTTTGAAGCATCTATGAAACTGAGTCAAAAAATAAAATCAAATAAATTGAGATAATAGTAAAATAAAAGGCCATGGCTTCAGATGATTTAGGAAGCCTGAGTTAGGAAGGAGGGAGGAAGCAGCTCAGAACCGTTCCCATCGCCAGGCTGGGACTGCTGTGGTTTTGCCACAAAAAGGAAACCCAGGAGGAAACAGCTGCCTTTCAACTCTGTGGGCTCCATCTCACTGTAACTCCAAGATGAAAAGAACTGCGACCTCATGTTGGCCCTCGATGTAGTAAAATAGTTACAATTATTATCTTGTCTCTACTGCCTCCTGATTGTCTCTTGAATCTGGGCTTTCTTCACAGCCCCCCCACCTCAACTACTCTAACAGCCTTCCAATGGGCCCCCTTGATCCAAGCTTCTAACCCTTCCAGTCCATCCAACAACTTTAAATTTCTTTGAAAACCCAATCATGCCCCTCAGGCTCCCTCCACACTTAAAATCCCCAGCAGTTGCTCATTGAGCATATGATAAAATCTAAGTTCTCTATGTCTTTCCAGGATCTTGGCCCTTTCCACTTGCCTTTGCTGTGCCCACATGTGGCTGCTTGTGGTTTTCTGGATGTCCCGTCCTGCCATGCTCTGTGGATTTGCATCTGCAGTTCCTTCCACGTGAAGTCCCCTTTTGTGTTTCCTCACCCTGGAAAACTCCATTCTTCCTTTAGGATTTAGCTCAAATGCCACCTCATCTCTGTGATCCATCATGGCCTCTCTTGCCCCCTGACCCTGACCCCAATCACCCCACGGCACATTGTACATGTGTTGCTTTTTTTTTGGCAGCTGGGTGGTATGGGGATCCAAACCCTTGACCTTGGTGTTATAACACTGCCCTCTAACCAACTGAGCTAACTGGCCAGCCCAACATGTGCCTATTAACACTTATTTTACTCTGTTAGCATTATTTCTACATTTTTATTAGATTTTTAGCCTCATGAGAGCTGGTGTTATGCCTTATTTATCTTTATATTTCCAGAATACAGAGAAAACTTGTGTTATAAATGAACTTCTTTGCTCTGAGTTAAATCCTCAGGACTGGCCACATAGAACAACTGCTAAGGTACCTTGAGGTTAAGCTTGCCTTCCAGAATTCTATAAACTTGGCTCTGTCCTTGTCTAAATAATGATGCAGTTTAAACACTACAATTGGCTCTCTCTCTGACTAAATCAAGATTGGAGATTAAACTCTAACCAGATTAATCCTCAGCTCACAGGTTTTTTTTATTTTGTTTTGTTCTGTTTTTATGCTTAAGTACTTGAAGGAGATGTGCCCTTAAGGAGCAGAAGAATGGTTTTATTTGCTGTGTGAATGCTTTGAAAGTCAGGACATGCTACATTCGTTGGTAACACAGCCCAGTGATAATGTAGCAACAGGTGGGGTCCGATTGCAACCATGTGTGGACAGATTCACTTTGGGGAAACTCCAAGGAGTAGAGTTATGGTGTTTTTAGTTCCAGCTTGGAGAGCCAAACGTGGTTTCCACATGGTACGCCTCTTTGTAAGGTAGTTTTAACCAATGTTAATGGGTTTATAAACAGCTAAAAGATTAAACCCCACATAACTTTTTGCATAACATATTTTTGTGTTTTTTTTTTATTGTGGTAAAATATATATAACAAAATATACCATTCTTTCCATTTTAAAGTGTATAATTCAGTGGTGTTAAGTACAATCACAATGTTATGTGACTTATATCCATTTCCAGAACTGGTTCATCATCCCAAACAGAAACTCTGTACCCATAACTTCCCATTTCCCCCCTTCCTCCAGTCCCTTGTAACCTCTATTCTACTTTCTGTCTCTACAAATTTGCCTATTTTAGGTACCTCACGTAATATGTGTCCTTTTGTGTCTGGCTTATTTCACTTAGCATAATGTTTTCAGTGTTCATCCATGTTGTAGCATGTGTCAGTAGTTCACTCCTGTTTATGGCCAAATAATATTCCATTGTACGTATATACCACACTTTGTTAATCCGTTTAGCTGTTTATTAACATTTGAGTTGTTTCCACCTTTTGGCTATTACAAGTAATGCTGCTATGAATGTTTGTGTACAAGTTCTGAATCCCTGCTTTCAATTCTTTTGGGTATATACCTAGAAGTGGAATTGTTGAGTCATATGTTAATTCTGTTTAACTTTTTGAGGAACAGCCAA
Organism: Galeopterus variegatus; assembly: GCF_000696425.1. Classification (NCBI taxonomy): domain Eukaryota; kingdom Metazoa; phylum Chordata; class Mammalia; order Dermoptera; family Cynocephalidae; genus Galeopterus; species Galeopterus variegatus. The sequence goes on from NW_007727396.1 coordinate 158,693, forward strand.
ACTGTTTTTCATAGTGGCTACACCAGTTTACATTCCCACCAGCAATGGATAAGCATTCCAATTTCTCCACATCCTTGCTGATACTTGTTATTTTCCTTTTTTTATTTTTTAATAATAGCCATCCTAATGGGTTTTGTAATTTTGATTTGCATTTCCCTAATGACTAGTGATGTTGAACATGTTTTCATATGCTTATTGGCCATTTGTGTATCTTCTTTGGAGAAATGTCTCTTCAAATCCCTTGTCTATTTTTTTCATTGCATTATTTTTTGTTGAGTTGTAGTTCCTAGTATTTTATGGCTATTAATCCCTTATGAGATATAGGATTTGTAAATAACTTTGCATAACTTTTTAAACTTCATCCAAAAAATATAGTAATGTTATTGTGAATACATAAGAATAAACAAACCAAAGTATTTTTTTCTGTACTCTTACTCAGCAACAATCAACGAAGAAGACTTCTGTGACCAAATGTATGGGGATTTTTCCCCACACACCAACCAACCAGTTCTACAGCAGACATCAGCTGGGTGTCCTCCAATTCAATTCCAACACTATCTACCTTCAGATCCCACAGGTTGAGGGCTCAGTCCCCAAACCTGCTCCCCACTTCTGATGCCAGTCACAAGTCTGGGGTTGTTTTCCTTCTGACCTCCTCCTTGGGTTTGATTGATTTGCTAGAGCAGCTTACAGAACTCCCTTAATTTACCAATTTTTATAAAGGATACAGATGAAGAGACACATGGGGTGAGGTATAGGGGAAGGAGTGCATAACTTCCAGGCCCTGCCCAGGTGCCTCACCCTCCAGGAACCTCCACATGATCAGCTATCCAGAAGCTCTTCAACCCAGTCCTTCCGGGTCTTTATGGAAGTTCATTACGTAGGCATGAATGAAATGTGGATCACTGTTTAGAAACGTGATTGGACAAATAGGGTATGATCTAATACTAACAGACTGTGTAGGGAAACCCTGCAAGGCCTGTTCAGATTCTTCTTGGCCTCTATATGCAGTATTCCTCCCTCTCAGGCATGGGGAAAGGCCCCTTCTGAAAGGGGGTCTTATCACCTACAATCAGACAAGGTAGGTCAGAGGATTTCTTTATGGCCAGCTCCAAGACAGAAAGACAAGAGAAGATTAGAGTCTTGCCTTGGAGAGTCAGGAATGTGTAGGTAAAAACCCATACACATTTGTTCACATAAATCTTCTGTTACAAAAACCTATGTATATATCATAATATCACAGTTATAATTAATAACCATCAGAGTAGTGATGCCCAGCCTTTCGAATGCTAAAATGAAACCTATTACCAGCTGGGAGGCACAATTCCTTCACATTAGCACCTTAGAAATGGGGGCAAGGGTGAGAGTGCAGCAGGGTCAGGATGAACAGAGCTGGAGTCTTGTGTCCAGAACTTGGAGGGACAAGGAAAAGGCCTTGGGTTCTCCCTCCCTCGCCTGCTGCCATGAATGTCCTCTGAGAAATTATGTTCTGGTTCTTCCTCTCAGATGATGAACCAAAAACTGAATTTAGAACTGTGAGCTTTTGCCCCCACCCTCTCATCTCCCACCCTTGTTCCCAAATCAGGATTCAAGCTGTTGTTCCAGGGCCAGTTTTCTTTTCACTTTGTAAGGCCTCGTGCAAGTCTGAAATGGAGCTGGTAATAAGATGGCTGCAAGTCCCTATCTCCCCAAGCAGAGCCTCCAGGAGGACATGTGCTCAGCTGTCAGCTGTGGCGCCATGTTTGGGCCCAGTCCTTGCAGCTGCTGGCTGTATTTGAATCCTGGATCCCCTGTGTAGGAGCCCTGTGATCTTGGGAAATCATATCACTCATCCGGGCCTCACTCTTTTCATCTGCCAAAGGGGAAAATAATAGGATGTACATTGCGGGTAGAGGTGAGGATTAAATGAGATAGTTCCTGGAATGTGCTTGGACCAGAGATGGCACAGTATAAGGGCTTGGTAAGCATTAGCTATTATGATCCTCCCTCCCCTCCAAGGTTCATCTTAAGCTCTGGAATTGGCACATTCCTGTGAGTGACCCCTAATACTGTCCCCTTATGGTATTCTACTGTGTGCCTTTCCCGGATGGCTGACTGTGTATTCCACGAATAGGCAATGACACAGCCAAAGGTGTCCAGCACTCATATTTGATACCACTAGAAACTGAGTCACAGTGCCCTGAACAAAGCAAGAAAAGAGGATGTCCCAGAGGAAGTTGAATCACTCAGAGCCACCCTATGGAGAACAACACTATGTGGTATTTTCCTTGACCACCTAAAATAGCATCACACTCACCTGGGAACTTACATAGTTTCAGTGTTGCAGCCAAGAGCCAGTTATAGCAGCAGCAACCCAACCGTGGATAGGGCTAGCACACCCAGGAAGAGATGTTTGAATGAACACACTGTCTTGAGCTAGAATCACTATGGCAGAGCAGCTAAGAGCATGGGCACTGGATTTAGGCAGCCTAGATTCCTATTCACAGCTGTATAATATGGGCAAGTTACTTAACCTCTCTGGATCCCAATTTTTATCATCTATAAAATGGAGATAATAGTACTACCCACTTCATGCTGTTTTATGATGATAAAAAGAGTTAATATGTGTACATAACTTGGAACAATGCCTGGCATATAGTAAGCATTCTCTTTGAAACATATGCAATGCTCTGGATTTATCCGCCATGAAACACACAACGGTGGAAGAGAAATGTAACTATCAAGGAGAGACAGATGGAGCAGGTGACCCCAAAACAGCAAGCAGCCTTTCTAGCTGTGTGGTGAGAAAGAAGACAGCTTGGTTCTATGCCTTGGTGGGGGTGCTTAACCAGAGTGGCTGCCCTCACTATCACACGGAGACACCTGCAGCCAGTGTGACAGGAAGCCGAAGGGCAGAGGATAAGGCAGCCTCACTGGGGTTCTTTTGGGGCTAGATATTGGAAGGTACCCAGGGGAGGAGCATTCATTCCATTCAAAATATCTTGGAAGAAGACCACTTTATATTTGCATATGACTTTATATACCTCAGGTTCATTACTTTTTTTCCCACCTGCTTTTAGCTCAGAGATTACATTAAAATAAATTCTAAAACCCACCCACAGCTCTCCACACCTCTGCAATTTCCAAACTGGGTTAATGTCAGGCAGTGGCCAAGAGTGCTATTCTTTTATACTTCTAAATAGGCATGCAGGGTCCACTGTTTGTGACTTTGTGACCCCACTCTGTCCCACAAACACCTCCACTCCACTCCACCCCGTGGTTTTGAGGTGGTGAACTGCTGATTCTCAAGTTTCAAATCTCTTTGGGTTTGGCATTTTGGCAGTGGCTCCCTTCCTGTCTCACTAGCATTTCCTGGCACCCACTCTTGAATTCAGCAGTACAGCACCATGATTAAAAGTACAGCACTTGAGGGCCGGCCCATGGCTCACTCGGTAGAGTGCGGTGCTGATAACACCAAGGCCGCGGGTTCAGATCCCTATATAGGGATGGCTGGTTGGCTCACTTGGGAGAGCGTGGTGCTGACAACACCAAGTCAAGGGTTAAGATTCCCTAACCGGTCATCTTTTAATAGAAAAAAAAAAAAAGAAAAGGACAGGGCTTGAGAATCAGAGTTCAAACCTGTTTCTGGTACTTACTGGTTGTGTCAGTTTAGGCAAATTCCTCCATTTCTCAGAGCCTTGGGTTCCTTATCATCAAAATGAGAATTACCTGTGCTTTCCAGAGCTGTTGTGCAGATTACAGGCGATAAAGGAGAAGCACTTAGTGCATACCTGGCAGAGTGAGTACTGGCTGAAATGGGAGCTATTATTAGCAGGTGCAGGACAGCAGGTCTGGGCCCTGCAGCTGCTCTTCTGAATCCCCACCCCTCTTTCCTACTTCCAGCCACCAGGTTTTGGAAGTAGGATCATTACTGATGTGTTGAAATCTGGGTGAGGCAGGTATATTTGAAATTACAAACCAGCTTGTGACAAACTATTTCAGCTGTGCAGATTTTAAATGGTGGTGGTGGGGGGGGGGAGGCATTTTGCCCCAGGCAACTAATTATTGCTGTTTTTTGAAGTAATTTGGGTTGGGGGGGGGTAGTGGGGAGGGTCCCATACAGTGGGGACACCATGGCAGGGTCCCAGATGCTGTGTGCTGATCTGAGAAAGAACTCTACTGGAACCACCCACGGGAAGGGGGAGTCGGCCCTCTCTGTTCTCTGTGTTCCAACTGGATTACTTGCCAGGGCTGGGGACAATTGAGCCAGAAGCAGGAGGCACCAGGGTTTGTTTTTGGCACCAGGGAAACCAGACTCTAAACTGTTATCCACTCTTGCAAACCAAAACAAACCCAAAACAACAAAGAAACAACAGCAAATAAAACCCCCAGGTATCTTTGGCCACTACTAAGTAGTATGTTTTCCTCTAAAGTGAGCTCACAGAAACAGTTACTACAACAAGAGTGCCGGGTATCTGGTGACCTTTTACAAGGTTGGAATGAGCTCTGCCTTCCAGGCAGAAACAAAACATAGATCTTCGGGTCCTCCAGCTAAAAGAAAAATAGTCTTTATCTCCTTGAGGTCAGCATCCTCTCTTCTTGTCTAACTGTGTTAATATCAAATGAAGGACATGAGAGGGCCAAATGTGCCCAAGCTTATCTCAGCCAAATCTGGGCTTTTTTTGCTGAAAGCAGGTTTTTAGTATGGGTTATTTACTCTCCACCAATTTCAGGTGAATCAGGTCTTTCTCCCTGGAGTTCCCTGGCACAGCTGGCCAGGTACCGTGCCCTGCCTCCCCCTCTAAAAAAGGTCCTTCCCACCAGGAAGTGTCAAATTCCATCCTCCCAGCTTCATGAAAGCTGATGTAATGTGGCTGTACCCTACTTCCTGTGCTGCATTCGTTTAATACAAACTGGAGGTTTCTGTTGAATGGGAGGGGGACAGAGTGAAAGGGAAATTGGGGAACTAAGAAAAAGCAAAATTCCCTGTGGCATTTCTGAGTGGGGCTGTAATTATTCACATGCAAATATATTATTATCTGCTCTAATAACAAAACTTGTGATTTTTTTCTTCATCCAGATTGACTTTCCCTGAAAAATCTCCCAATTAATTTCTCTGGTATTGGTTTCCTTTCTTTCTTTCCCTTTTCCCTCCTCGTTCCTAGTCCTTTCTTTGCTCCCCTTAATGGACATTTCTGGAGGAGGGCAAATCAGCTCTATCCGTCAACGGCGGAGCTCGAATATGGGAGTAAACAAAGATGGTTGGATATGCAAACCGTGCCACAGCTGCAAATCTGGCAGAGTATTCTCTCTGACAGCCAATAATGCCTCTGCACAGAGCTGTCTGGGAACATCAAGAGAAGTCTTGAGCCACTGGCTTGTGAACTCTTTTCATGTCTTTAATCCTCAGGCCTACAGGGCCAGGCCCAGACCACAGGGAGGGAGTGGGTCTGCAGCTCGGAAGGGCTGCTATGCCTGAACACTCGCACAGCCCTCCAGCTCTCTGCAGGGGCGTTCTGGAAAGCAGCCCACTTGACTGAGCCCTCTCTGCTCTGTCTCTCCCTCAGTGGTCCTGGAACACTGACATCAAGACTGGAGCAATAAAAACACTATAAGTGTAAGTAGATAAGGTGCCTGGGCCTGCAGCTCCCCAGTGACCAGGCAACACATATCTGAGCCCAAAAGGACTGGAAAAGGAATCAAAAATGAGTCCCAGAGTCTCCCCTCCTGTATCCTCTGGGTCAGAAATCCACCGAACACCTTCTTTGTGGGTAGGAATTTCTTCTTCCATTGAGGGAAGGCTCCCCTTGTTCTGCAGGGCAGCAAGAGCTGGAATTTCCCTGGGGCTTCTCTTAGGCCACTCAGTCTCATCTCAGTTTTAGAACTGGAGGGGAATCAGAGCTTTGGAACAGGATGGTGGAACCACCCGCCCTCCCTACATATGCTCACACACATCTCACCCACCAGCCCAAGAAGGAAATATTTTTTGTTTTTTTAAAAGATGACTGGTGAGGGGATCTCAACCCTTTACTTGGTGTTGTCAGCACCATGCTCTCCAAGTGAGCCACGGGCCAGCCCTAGGAAAATTTTTTTCTTCCCTTACATATGGGAGCATTGGACATAAAAACGGTTTCAGTTCATCTGGGTTTTTTTGTTTTGTTTTTGAGTGTGTACATGGGAGCCACAAAAAAAGTAGAAAACCAAGAGTTTCTACTTTTAAAACCAAGAGTTTACCTTTGTTGTTATACCTATAGAGGTGTTTATTTTACAGTTAAACAAAGGCATAGAGGAACATCTTTAAACTTTTTGCTCAGAGGATCAAACTTGAACTTCAATCCTTGAAGGATTCCTAGGTGAGCAGAGAATCCCCACTTATATCCTTCTTTCTTGCTCCTCTCCCGTATGGGGTGTTTGATCTTTGCTGCCCACCTTCTTCCACATACACACCAAATAGACAACGTGTCCTGACCCAAGAAGCTGAAAGTCTTGTGAAATTCAATAAAAAAAGTGTCTGAAGGACGCTGAAAAGAAACAGAAGGAGTAGCAAGGCTGCAGAGAGGCGGTAACTGATCATACTAACAGAAGCTAACACTGTTTGCCTGCAGGCATTCTGCCCGTGCTGCCAACACACTATCCCACCTGAATATCACAACACCCTGGGGACAAGGTGCTACATTTATCCCGATTTTATAATTCATGAAACATAGGCCATGCAGGATAGCGGTCCAATGCCCACTTTCTAGAGCTACACAGCCAAGTTCAAATACTGGCTCTACTGTTACCTGGCCTTGGCAAACTACCTAACTATCCTGTGCCTCAGTTTCCTTATCTACCTATCTATCTATCTATCTATCTATCTATCTATCTAATTTTTTAAAAAAGATGATCGGTAAGGAGATCTTAACTTGACTTGGTGTTGTCAGTACCATGCTCTCCCAGGGGAGCCATGGGCCAGCCCTTCAGTTTCCTTATCTACAAATTGGGGTAATAGTACCTAGAGTTTCTGTGAAGAGTTAGTGAGATAAGAGACACAGTGTGCTTAGGGCAGTGCCGGGTATACAGTAAATTATGTTCTAGCAGATGACTTCATTCACCCAGCTGGGAGGCCACGGAGCCAGGACTAGACCCAAGTCTGGCCACCAAGGCCTAGGGCTCCTGGTTGTACAGGTAGATTCTAGGAAGCAGGGAGTTGCTGACAAAGTCCTGGGGGCATGGCCTCCCTTCTACTATCAGTGCCTCCTCACACAGTTCTGGCGTTTTCCTCTCACATGAAATCTGACACATCATCAGCAGTGAGCCACAAGCAAACAGGCAAAACCCATGAGTTCCCATCTGTCTCTGCAGTGGCCAGCTGGTGACGCAAAACCCTGCTCTGAGATCAATTCTGGGAGGCTTTTGCTGTATCTTTCAGCCCGGTGTGCTGCCAAGCACAGCGCTTGAGGCAGCCTCGTCTCCAGCCCTGGCCTTTTGGGCACCAGTCTTTGCCGTGAACAATTCAATGAGCTCTTTCTTCAGCCCAGCCATGCATCAGCGAGGCATGACATGGGCTTGGCTCACCACCTCCCATCGTGGGATTGTTGGACTCCAGTCACCAGAGAGGGTGACCCCTCCCCACCGGGGGCTGCTCCTGCCTGGGTATTCCCCTGGCTGTCACCCTCACCCTGGTAACAATTCCCAAGGGACTTCTGTGATTGTTGCTAAAGCAACTTTCCCTCACCCCCACAGCCCAGTCAGTCAGTGCTTCCCTGAGCCTAAGGAAAGTAGGCCCAGAATTTAGGCCTATGTCACTGCTTAGTGGAGAGTCTTAAGGGACACCAAGGAACTACGGCCCCAAATATCTTCCCACTGGTCAGCATTCAGCTGAGTCTCTTCCTTACATTCCTTTAGGTTATATTTAGCCTAAACCTGTGCTCCAGGTTGCTAGGATACACCTCATTTACACCTGTTGTCCTGACATAGTTGTTAACAGGGCCCCTTTCATTCTGAAAAGTATCTTGGTGTGGGTGATAAACTATATTGTTCTCCTGGTTTTAGTACATTTTTTCTCTGGGAGATTCCTGTTTAGCATGGTCCCTGGGCATTGGCATTTACTAGTTTAGATAACTGAGGGCAGAAAAGCACTTATGGGGACTTAGAGCAATTCCTCTAGGTTTGTTCATCTGGAGTGTGTGTGGAGGGGTGGGGGTTAGGGAGGGTAGAGACTTCAGATCAACTGGATTTGAGAGAAGATTTAAGGCTTCTATCCTTACCTCCCATGCCAACCCCGGTCTGGTCAGGTGCCATCTTCTGTGTTTTCTAGCCCTCCACAGGCTTTACTCCAGGACTACAATACTTTGGATCTGCCAGATTCCCCACCAGACCATAAGTTTCCTAATTAAGGACAACACATTATTAAGCTTTCTATCCCCAGTGCCTAATCCCATGTTTGTCATAGGAAGTAGTCACTAAAATATTTCCTTAATGAATGAATAAATGAAGTGGAGACTCAATTTCTTTAACTGTTAAAGGGAAAACCTAGCTTTTCAAGGTTGTTGTGAGGCTTCAAGATAATTCATGGAAACTGTTTAGCACATGCCTAGCAAATTATAGACTTTTATTAAATAACTTAGATGCTATCATTGTTGTTAATCATTCAATCAACCTGAAAGTTGTCCCACTAAAACCAAGCCAGAGGTTTGGAACTGCACCTCTCAGAGAGTGTTGCCATCTCGTTGTGATGTGTCTTTCCTTCTCCAGGCTACCTCTGAAGTTCAGTGTCAGTGGGGTGATCTCCATGGACTTGTTGGGATGAGAGGGGAAGCACACAAGGCAATTTGTCCCAGAACATGCTTAGGATCATAAGTTCTTAAAAAACAAGGCAAGTAAATAAAATAAGTAAGAGAAAGCACTAGGTGTTTGGGAAGGACTATGATTGGTTGCAGAAAGTGGGGCTGGGTTGCAAGAGGGGTACAGCAAATATGAAAAATGGGAAGAAAGTTCCAGGGGCACCTTCATATGCTTTGCAGTATTCCAGGACCAAGCTGGTAGCCACATTCCTTAGAGAGTCCTACAAAGTGGGATATTATTACCCCATTTTCATCTGAGAACATTGAAGGGGTGGAGGTTAGCAACTTATCTAGGGAGGGCTTCTGGTCAAGATGGCAGAATAGACAGTCCCCAGCATCACTCTCTCCCACAAATCAACCAATTTACAACTATAAAAAAGCAATGACAGCAAAGCTGAGGCCACTAGAGCTCAGGGGAAGAGGAGGAGAGACCTACAGAGTGCATGAAGGCAGGAGAAGCCATGATGAGAGAAAGAAAAAAACCACTGTGTTTGAGCCCCCACCACTTCCAGGCTGGAGCTACTGAGTGCACAGAGCAGGAGCTGGCAAAAGCCACAGCTGTGTCCTTCAGATGAAGTTGCTTGGAGACGGCAGGGGAGAAGAGGGCCTTGGTGGTCCCCAGGACAGCAAGACCACTAATAGGGTTCCCGTGGACCCACGCAGGAGCGAGAAGCCAGAACTGGAAAAAGGAGCCACTCAGAGGCCAGTGAGTCATTGTATGGGACTGGTGGATGGCCCATCCCATGAGAAGTGTTTGCAGTACAGGCGGTGGGGGAGACAGGCCCACCGGGAGAACCCTGGGGCACAGCGAGGACAGCTGATATGCCCCCCCAATCAGCACAGGCCCATTCAGAGGAGACTGATCAGGAATGCAGAATTGCATGGGGTGCAGTTTGATGAAAAGACTCAGGTCCAGACCACAGTTTTTACACAACCCAGGTGCACTGGATTGCATGAGAGCGGGAAGTACCTATAAAGTCAACCATTAAACACTGAGCTGCACAAAAAGCCTTCCCTAGAGAATCAGTAGCAAAGCAGCAATTTAGCTCAACCACAGAGGTCAAGTACTGGTTCCCACAGGAAGTTCCTCCATGTTAGAAGTAAGCAAAGGACAAAAAATTAGTTCCAGCACAGAGTTTAAGTGGTGGGAACAGCAAATAATCCAACTCCAAAGTGAAAGAAAAACCAAAGTACCCACAACCAGAGACAAAGTTTCATATTAACTAGTAAAGGTCTCATTTCACCAGATAACATCTATAACACCTAGAAGGACCAGAAGTTCTCTCAGCTACCAAACCAGAAAGGGGGGAAGGCCAGGGGCCTCAGCAATGCCCCCCAACTTCTGCAACCAATCCCAAGGGTGGGGGATGAGGGCCTCAGCCATGAACCCCCAACACCTGCAGCCAGCTCAGTGGTGACCATCAAGCGGCTGCAAGAAGCACCACAGGCTCTCCTGAGCTGCAGCAGTGGGGGGCCTCGGGCCTTGGCCACACCCCCCCCCAACACATGCAACCAGCCTAGCAACGAGCATCAAGCCGCAGCAAGAAGGATCCCAGGTTCCCAAGCTGGGATGGTGGGGGGCAAGGGTTTTTGCCACACCCCCCTGACATCTGCATCCAGCCTGGCAATGACCAAGCCACTGCTGGAAGCCCCTGGGTCTCCCCTGTGGGAATGTGGGGGGTGCCACAGGCCTCAATTCCACCCCTCCTTCTACCTCTTCCTTCCCTCCCATTTCCTTCCCCCTTCCCCCTCCCCCTTCCTTCCAACTGCTCTGCAACAACATCCTAGAATGTAAAAAATAGTATTTATAAAATTACATTTTCTTTAAAAAAAAAAAAAGAAAGAAACTTACTGAGGGTTCTATAGCTGTTGGGAAGCAGCACTGTGATTCACCACAGGTCTGTGTTACCAGTTTGTGCAACCAGAGCTTACATGCATGCTTCCCACAGTGCTGCCTTCTCCTGGGTGGTCTTGGGGCCAGGAAAGTGAGAAAGATCTGGAATAGGATAGCCTGATTTCCAAGTTCTGACCCAAGCTATAAGAGGTGGGACATCACTGGGCTCACCCCCAAGCACTGGACCTGGCCCACAGTAGGTTTCTGGCAAACATCGAATAGCCAGTGAGCACTGAGGTTAGGTAAGTTCTTGCCAGGCCAGGCTGTAGGGCAGACAAATACCAATACTGGAGGCGTTGTGTGGATCATTCCTAGATGCTCCTTATTTTGCTTCTTCCACAAAGATCTTGCATGAGGAACCCAGAGAGAAGTATAATTTATATATTTTGCTCAGAAACGATTACCTTTAAAAATTTATTTATTTTAAATAGGAGAGATAAAATAGGAGTGCCCATCAGATGTCTATAAAAATAGGGTTGGCCTAAATAATGTGTATATAATTTACAATTCATGCTTTTTTTCTAAGACATCTTAAAATTGGCATTTTTACAGGTATAATATTTTGGCACTGGAAAGGATCTTGGCACTCATCTGATCAAACACCATTTTTCAGAGAAAAATGAGAGAAGTTTGAGACACATATTATGTGGCTTTTTTAAGTCCAGGCTATGCAGTAGCAGAGGTGGTTAGAAGACCAGGGCATTTGCTCTAGGCCACACATTTTCAAACTGTAGAGAGAGCGCCATTAACAAGTAGTAAAATCAGTCTTAATAGGTTTCAGCCAACTTTTTTTGAAACCTTAAAAATATATATATATATATATATATTTTTAATCTTTAAAAAATATATATATATATTTTTAATCTTTAAAAAAATATATATATATTATATATTTAAAAAATATATATATATATTTTTAAAAAGATGACTGGTAAGGGGATCTTAACTCTTGACTTGGTGTTGTCAGCACCACACTCTCCCAAGTGAGCCATGGGCTGGCCCTTAAAAAATATCTTTAATAGACTATTTTTTAGAGCAATTTTAGGTTAACACAAAAATTGCACAGAAAGTACACTTGTTGCAATTGATGAACCAATATTGATACACTATTATTAACTAAAGTCTATAGTTTACATTAGGGTTCAGTCTGTGTTGTACAGTTCTATGGGATTTAATGAAGGAATAATATCATGAATCCATCATTACTATATTATGTAGCATAGTTTCACTGCCCTAAAAGTGCCCTGTGTTCCTCCTATTTACCCCTTCCCCACTCCTTCTGAACCTCTGATACAACTTTTTTATATATAAAATGGAATAGAGTTTTTAAAAATCATAGTGCATACCTCATACCAAGGGTATTATTTCATAAGATTTTGTTTAGATTCATATGTAAATACATGTTTATTTAGGTGAAAATGTAAAATATATTTCTTCATTAGGTTGGAGTAAAAAAGAATTTCAGCAATACTCTTACTTAAAATTCTAGGGAATAAATCCAGATGGAACATTTAATATATGAAACCAAAACAAGAAAAAACATAACCAAGAGACGTTAAGAAAATAAACAAGCATACAAAAATTATCTGAAAAATGAGTACAAAGAGGTCAGAATGTTAGCTGTTTTTCCCCAAATCAGTTTTGATTTTAGCTTCTTTGTTAGGACTGCAAATCATTCAAAGACTTTAACATTCTTGGAGTACAAGATAGGAAGTTTGGGGGTGGGGAGCAGAGAGGATCTCATCCTTACAGATTGATGTTCAAAGCTTCCAAAAACGCTGTGTCTGGGGCCGATAGGGATGGCCGGTGTGCTCACTGGCTGAGCGCAGTGCCGCCAGTCTCAAAAAAAAAGACAAAAAAAAAAAAAAAATGCTGTGTCTGGATGGTAATCAACAAGAAAAAAAATCTCTTTTCAATAAGGTTTTTTGAGACTTCTTTGGCTCTGTGGCTTTATATTTCTTCCTTTTTCATCAGAAACAACTAAGAGGAATGCTATTGTATTCAACTTTGTGTCATGCCAAGTGCCTGAGGATTTTTAAAGGATTTAAATCTATTCTTTTTTTTTTTTTTTCCTTTTTGTCTTTTTTCGTGACCGGCAAGGGATCGCAACCCTCAGTGCCGCAACGGCACCTCGCTCAGCCAGTGAGCGGCTGGTCTGTATGTGGGATCCGAACCCTCGGCGGGAGTGCTGCTGCGCTCCCAAGCGGCGCACTGTAGCAGTGCGCCACCGGGCCGGCCCTAAATCTATTCTTGAGATAGATTCCTCCATTTTTTAAAATCTCCCTTCGGGCCGGCCCGTGGCTCACTCGGGAGAGTGCGGTGCTGGTAACACCAAGGCCCCGGGTTCGGATCCCATATAGGGATGGCCGGTTCGCTCACTGGGTGAGCGTGGTGCTGACAACACCAAGTCAAGGGTTAAGATCCCCTTACCGGTCACCTTTAAAAAAAAAAAAAAAAAATCTCCCTTCAGTGTACAGCAGTACTTCATCCGTCCAAGAGAGGTATGGAATCTAGATACATCAAATTTTCAAAAAAATCCTGACTTCAAACTTTGTATGGCATTGGCCAATCGTGTGGCAATCTCTGCTTTGATGCAACAGTAGGACTGCAGGTAAGTTAGGGCTCAAATTCCAGGTTGTACTGTTAGTCACGGTGTGACCCTGGAAAGGGATTCTCTCTTTGTGTCCTTTTTCAAGTTGTTATATAAAAATTATATATTAAGTGATGCTAAGATTATATTAGGAGCTTCTTGTATGAACAATGTGCTGGGCTAAGCTACACAGAAATTATTATACTAATTTAACTGCTGAAAAAAATTAGGCTCAGAAAGCATAATTAAACCAGATAGGAACCCATGTCTGAAAGAGCATAGGTATATTCTTCTGTGTGTCCCCAGGGCTACGCATAGTGCTGGGTACATACTACATGCTCAATAATTGTTTCCTGGAGGAATGTCTGACTGAAGAGTGAAAGCTTAGCAAAGACTTTGGGATGGTTGGAAAGATAAATAAGATAATACTACTACTATTACCCATAATTTATTGAGCACTTACTTTGTGCCAGGCACCATGTTAAAGGTTTTACATGTATCATCTTACACACACAATGTACACAAAGGATTGAATACAAGGTATGGCATATAGTAAAGACTTCAATGTTACTAATATTATCATATATCACTATAATGGCATCTATCATCATTAGAGTAAAAGAGGTTAACATTATGATCTCTTCCAACCCATCTTCAGTGCTTTTCTCTGAGACTTACTGAACAGGTCAAACTGGGGTGAGCCTTTTCAGCAATGAACCAGATCCACACCCAGTTTGTCCTTCCGTCTCTTTTTCACATAGGCACAATTACAACATGATGTGTTGGTTTTACATAAGGAGCTCCCAGTGTGCTTTTGGTGTGTGAAGGAGGAAGGAGGTTGTGTTCTTGTGCTAGCACCTAGTTTGCATAACGTACTCTTCTCTTTCAGGGTGAACTGAGAAAGAAGCCACTTGATCTGGTGGCAGCAGCTGGAGGAAAGAGTGGTAACTCAGCAGGACTCTGCACAGAACAGTGCAGGGCACTCCTGGGGAGCATCAAAGACCAGCCACCCTCCAGGCTATGAGGGAGCTTCATGCTCTGAGCAGAATCAGCCAGGTGGTAGCCCTGGCTGAAAGGAAGGAAGGAAAGAAAGCTACCAGTGGTGAGACCTGATCAGGCCGTGTGTGTGGTCTTGGGGACATGGGAAAGAAGTTCTGGGGAACTGAAACATGTGGTACTGTCTTAGCACTTGAAAGTTCTTTGTGACCTGAGCTAGCATACTTTAAAGTGGGAAAGTACCAGGCATTGCCAAGGTTACAGGTGAGATCTTGAACCAGAAGACTTGAAATTAAACCTCCACTTGGTAACTGGAAATCTTCATGAAGTCCACACCACAGGCAAGAGTATTATACATATTTTTAGAAATAGAGCACTTTTTTACAACAACAGATCTTTAGTCTAGTGGTCCTACCATTGAATTCAGTATGAATATATTTTGAAACAGTACTCATAAAAATATAATATGAAGTCACTGTTAACTCTGATGACATGAAATGTATTTCACCAAAAATTCTCAAGAAAGGGATTTTAGATTTTATTCATTTGTTTGTTCACCCATTCACTCATTTGATCAATTTGCAAATATTTATCTTTTTTTTTATTCTTTATATTCTCTGAGGTAGAGATGATTAGATAGAAATCAGAAGACTGGTATTTGAGTCCCATGTTCACTAGTACTTAATTGTAATATCTTGGGAAAGTTTCTTTGCTTGCACGATGTGGAAAAAAAAAATTCTTAGCCTGTATTTTAAGAACTTTTAAAAAATTCACAAGATAATGTATGAAAAGTGATAAAGCACCATATGAAATTACTGCATTTTACCTATTAAAGAATCTGGGACATGAAGTGAACAAAAGAGCTGCCCAAAGTCATAATTAGCTAGTAAGGGAGGTCAAAGATGAGATATAAATTCAGGTGACTGGACATGGTATATGTAGGCTGGAGTTGATTCAGCAAAACAATTTCTTCTTTTGCAGTTGGGATGCACGTGACTGTAAGAAATAGTAATCCACTGAGGTAAAAAGGGGTGTTTACTGAGAGTATACAGAGATATCACAGCTCCAAACACAGAAAACAAAACGTTGCCGGGCCTCATTCGAATTGGCCAGAGAACTGGGGAGTCCCCAGGAACAGGGCGGCTCACTGCTCTCTGTATGCCTGGCCTCTGCCTCTGAGCTAGTGCCAGCCTCTCCCCCATTTGCCTGCTTTCCTCTGCTCATTCATCCTGTGTGAGGCACAACGTGGCCACTTATCCTGGGTCAACATCATGACCACTGTACTCCAGCACCCACAATCAACTGGCAACACATACTAAAATTCTTCAGGGAGAAATGAAATAGCCTAGCTCCTCTGAGAGAACCTGGACCATATTAGTCACTTCTGAGCAAATGTTCGGCTCCTCCTGGGTCAGGTGTGTGTTCACCCCTGGTCCAATCAGCCATGGGATTCCCCCCACCACCCATACCTGGAAGTCACATTACCTTGCATTATCTAATGCAGCTGTATCTTTCAGAGAGCTGTGGGTGGCGAGGGTGCTCAGTTGCCAGTTTGAGTGTTATCACATGAGGAGGGGAACTATTTATACAGAGACTGTACTTTGAATGATTCTATGACATATTTCAGTTATGAGATTTAAGACCCAAATTTCCTGGTTAAAAAAATCAATTTAATTTAATAAATACTGTGTGGAGCTCTAAAGATAGACACATATGTCCACAAGCTATGTCCATAATAACATATATTTTCATAATGTAATATATGTCTTATAATAACATATATGACAATATATGTTAATAATATAAGAAAGAAAGTCTAGGAAAGTTTTTAGAAACTGTCTCATAAAATTACATAGAAGAATAAAAAAGGATTAAGTCTCCTGGGGGAGTCAGAAAGTTTTCAAGTAAGTGCAATTCTAGATATGTCTTGAAGTATTCATTTAACTATTATAGAGAGAGATGGGAGATGGGGATGGGGAGGACATACATGAAGCAGTGGAAAAAGTATGAACAAAATATTGGAGAAGTGAAATTACATGTACTCTCCGAGAGACAAGCGCTATAGTGTGGCTGAAGAGCAGAGTGCAGGAAGGAGAAAAGGAAACCCACCTTAATTGACTGGTCTGAACTCTGTGTTGGACATTTTCAGATGACACTACATTTAATTCTTTCAGCAATCCTTGAGGTGGTACCTGTTGTCCCTGTTTTACCAGAGTGCATAAAGCTGAAACCATTGCCTCCATTGTACATGATGGGGCTGAGGTGGAGAGGGCTGCAGAGAGCAGAAGGAGGAGAGGTCTGCCGAGCATCTAAGGAGTCACACCTGATTCTGAAGGCACTGGGAGGTCAGACAAGATTTCTGAGCAAAGAACAGCACGATCAGATGTGAATATTAGAAAAATAATGTTGGTGGCAATATGGGGATTAAATAGAGTATTCTTTCTCTATCCTTCATTCATTTAATTAAAAATATATGTTAAAAACTTAATGTGGGGGTCAAGACCTTGTACCTGGCACTGTGGGAAAAAATGTTATACATGCCAGACATGATCCCTAGTCTCATAAAGCTTACAGTCTCTCTTTGAGTGTGTGTATATAATACATAGCTTATACTTTATAAGCCTTTCTCAACATAATTATATATGTTTTATAAAATACATAAACACAGAGATAGAGGGAGAGAGAATAAACTTCTAAATTTTAACTGTCTTTTAGCTCACAAAGTAGTATTAAACATTTTTGTTTTAAAAAATAATTTATATATAATGGAAATATCCAGAATATATCTGTTATCAGATATATGATTTGCAGATATTTTCTCCCAGTCTGCAGGTTCCTTTTTTCACCGTTAATAGTGTCTTTGGATACACAGAAGTTTTTAATTTTCATGAAGTCCAAATTGTCTGTTTTTTCTTTTATTGCCTGTGTATCTTTGGTGTAATAACCAAGAAATAATTGCCAAACCCATAGTCATAAAGATTGTCTCTTGTGTTTTCTTTTAAGAGTTGTATAGTTTTAAGTTTTACATTTTATTAGGTCTTTGATCCATCTTGATTTAATTTTTGTATATGTGGTAAGGTCAGGGTCCAATTTCATTCTTTTGCATGTAGATATCCAGTTTCCCCAGAGCCGTTTGTTTAAGACTGTCCTTTCCCCATTGAATAGTCTTGGCACCTTTCTTAAAAATCAACTCACCATATATGTGAGGATTTATTTCTGGGCTCTCCATTCTACTCCATTGGTCTTTATGTCTGTCTTTAAGCCAGTACCTTACTGTTTTGACTACTGTAGATTTGTAGTAAGTTTTGAAATCATGAAGTGTGAGTTCTCCAACTTTGTTCTTATTCAAGATTATTTGCGCTATTCAGTATCTCTTGAGATTTCATATAAATTTTAGAATGGGTTTTAATATTTCTGCAAAAAAACCCCAAAAAACACCATTGGGATTTTGATAGGAATTGCATTAAATCCATAGGTTATTTGATAGTATTTGCACAGCATTTAAATTCACTAAAAGCCACTGAGATGTATACTTTAAAATGGTGTGTTATGTGAATTTCAGTTCAATTAAAAAAAAAAGATTGAGTAATTATACCTCAAAATCAGGTATGGGGACGCGTGAGTCATCTGGAAGGGAAGGGAGGTTGTAGTCAGAGGGAGAAATGTTGGGGTTTAAAACCTCTAATACAGATTAGTTTAGGGTAGGTGCAGTTCCCTGGAGTTGAGCAGATAAAAGTGAAAGAGGGTAAGGTGCTCTAAAGATAATCCACAAAGACACTGACTTCACGAGGAGATTCAAGACTGCAGTTCAGGAAGAATACACAGCAAGTTGTTAATAGTGATCATCATTGGAGCAGGGTGGGGATAGATAGGATTATAGAGGGATTTTATTATAGTGCCATTTTAAGGAGATTGAATAATAAAAATTATTGTTTTAGAGGTGTAATTTAGAAACTTTAATTTAGGAGAGAAAGACTATGAACCAGGTGCTTTTTTTTTTTTTTTTTTTTTTTTTTTTTTTTTTTAAATCATTGTGGGAGTGACAGGAAGGTGTTAAATGATACAGGCATGGACGGATGGGGTTGGAGGGGGGTGGACATGCCAGCTGGCTTAATCTCTTATTTATTTTCAGAGCAATGGTCTGGCAATAGCAGTCTGGAGCTGGGAGAAGGCCAACCCTGCCTCCCAACCTTGCAGTATATGAGGACTGGTAAAGTAAACACCCCTAGATTCAAGAAGGCAGCAGGGGAAGCTATGTTCCTGTAAGATAGCCAAGTTTCTGTTAAGGCAAGGAGTGGGAGACAGGCTGGGGATGTAGGATGGTTTGCTCACCAAGAAGTGGGGGTTCCAGAGGGTATAGCAAAAAAGCGTGAGAAGGAAAGGAGTAGAGGAGGAATGAGTATGGGAAGGCACAGGACAGTCTGGGACCAGTGTATAGGACAAGATGTCTGAGTGGAGGCACTTACATTTTAGGTGCTTACACAAGTACAGAATGGGAATAAGGGAATTTAGTGAGGAATAGTAGCCCTTAAAGGCCCAGAGAGATCTGTGGTATCGAGTTTAGCGACAGTGAAACAGGCCTCCTGGGATCTGGGCAGGATGTTGAACTTGAACTGGGACACTATGGATGGTACAATTTGGGTAGACAGTAAAACAAACATACAAACTCCCAGAGACAGACACTAGTATGGATAACGCATGAGCAAACCAGACAGACTGAAGCAGAGGGCTTGTGCTGGGAATTAAAAAGCTGGCTCCCAAGTGTGAGGCTGGGTTTTGGAGAGACTTCTAAGCCAGCAGAAGAGTCGAGACATGATTTGTAAGAAACAGGGGTTCATTATGGTTTCTAACCAGTGGAGGGACAGATGAAAATAGCATTTAAGGAAGATTAGTGTGGGAAATATCCACACAAAATGAATTAGGGCAGGAAAAATTGGATTCTTTACATATTTTGCAAGTATCCAAACATAATATGATGCAGGCTTGGACCAGGGAGGAGAAGAAAAAGATAATTTGAAAATAAAACAAACAGAACTTGCTTTATATATGAGGGAGAGTAAGAAAAGAGAGAGTTAAAATTTTTCAATATTTTGGATCTGGCTGATTAGAGAGTTATTATCAAGAACATCAGCAGTGAACCTGAAAGAAGAGGATCAGTTTAGGGGAAGGGAGTGGCCAATGATGAATTGAGTTTAGGACCTAGATACATTATAACCTTACAGCTAAATAAGACTTTGCATCTGGCCACCTGGAACAATTATATTTTAGAGATGAAGAAATTTTGAGTTTGAGATAACATGGGACATCCTAGTAGAGATGTCCTGGAGGAAGCTGGCCATTCCTAGCTACACTTTAATGACAAAACAAAGTGAGTGATACCAATTTGGAGTCACAGAAATAGTCAGATGATTCTATAAGAATAAATGAATTATCCAAGAGTGAAAAAAGTCTAAAGACTTGAGAGAAGACAGCAGAGAATATAATCAATAGGCAGAAGAGAGAGGAATTTTGGCTTTGCGATTTGCTAACTATATGATCTTAACAATTTATTGACCTTCTCTGAGTTTAAGGGTGCAGTCATTTCACTACTTGACTGAGGGAGGATCTGCTTTCAAGCTCATTCATGTGACTCTGGTCCTTGTTGGCTATTGGCTGGAGACATTGGTTCCTTGCCATGTAGGCCCCTCCAAAGGGCACTTACAACATGGCAGCTGGCTTCCCTTAGAGCAAGAGAGTGAGTGAGAGAGGGCACTCAAGGCAAAGCCCTAGTCTTTTTATAACCTAATCTAAGGAGTGATTTTATTATAAAATTATAAAATATTATATATAATAAAATATACCAAATTTTATTCATTAGAAACAAGTCAATAAGTCTAGCCTACATTCAAGGGCAAGGGCTTACACAGGAGTGTAAATACCAAAAGGCAGGATCACTGGGGATCATGTTAGAGGCTGCCTGCCACAATATCTAACAGTTATATTCTTAGATAACCCATTTAGTTTTATAACTAGTTCACCTACATTGGGCCATTGAATAAGTATTAAATCCATTGATCTAGGCACAGGCACAGATAGAACACAAGGAAGGCAAAAAATTGTTTTACTTAGAGAGAAAACTTATGGAAATGTCCAAAGAGAAAAATTATGCTTGCACTGACCCTTAAAGAATAAATGGGAATTTATCAGGAAACAAGATGGGGAAGTTTAAAGTTTACCCAATGATTATCATTTGGATTATGGAGTTGTTTCGTACTGATTTTAAGGCTAAGTGGAAACACAGCAGGCATGAAGAAAGTATTTCATAATTTGAAATCTCCACTCATTAAAATTTTTTAGCAACTCATAGGATTTTATCATTTGATTTCAAATATATCTTTAGAAATCCTAATAGTTTAACTCAGTCTACCAGATTTCGATAGCCATTTTACTAAAGTAGTACTCCTAAATTTCATCTAAAAATATTTTTATGAGCACATTGATTATCTAAAAATTCATATGAAATAGTACAAAAATTTCTTTCTTTTTTTTTTTTTAAAAGATGACCGGTAAGGGGATCTTAACCCTTGACTTGGTGTTGTCAACACCACGCTCATCCAGTGAGCGAACCGGCCATCCCTATGTGGGATCCGACCCCGGGGCCTTGGTGTTATCAGTCGTATAACTTCGTATAATGTATGCTATACGAAGTTATGCTAGTTTAACTCAGTCTACCAGATTTCGATAGCCATTTTACTAAAGTAGTACTCCTAAATTTCATCTAAAAATATTTTTATGAGCACATTGATTATCTAAAAATTCATATGAAATAGTACAAAAATTTCTTTCTTTTTTTTTTTTTAAAAGATGACCGGTAAGGGGATCTTAACCCTTGACTTGGTGTTGTCAACACCACGCTCATCCAGTGAGCGAACCGGCCATCCCTATGTGGGATCTGAACCCGGGGCCTTGGTGTTATTAGCACCACACTCTCCCGAGTGAGCCACTCTTTAAGAGTGCAATTTGAATGCACCCAGGGAAAAAAAAATATGGAATGCACCTAAGAAAAACATAATTCTATTTTCCCATTTCCCAGGCTATTATGAGAAAGTTAAAATTCTAGTTTTATTTTTTTATTGCTGATTTTACTAAGGCTGTGAGCTTTGTAGGCCCCCTATTTGCCCCACATTCTGACACCTTCCTGCTTTCTTCATCTACAGATTTGATATTCTGGATGCTTAGGATTAAGAGTATGGATGAACTTCAAATATGAGGGGTCTTCAAAAAATTCATGGAAATACTCATATTATTTTTTAAATCTCTATTTTTCTGCAAACTTTTTGAAGTACTGTTGTAAGCAGGTTTGGCAGCTTCCCAAAGTGGCAAAAATGACAGAACATTAGGTAGGTTTTGCAAGGGCCTCTCTCCTCAAGAAAAGGCCATCAGTGTAGGACAGATTGTCCCATGTTCTCCCCCTTACTGTCTGAGGCTGTCAGATCACCCAGGCTTTGACCCAGTCTAACCAGACTCCCCACGAGCTAAGTAACTGGAGGGCAGGGACCAGCATTGGGGAGGCCTTATGCCAGCTCATGGTATTTGGAAGAATATTGATTTTGTTTTTCTGACCTTCATTCTCTAACAATTAAAAGGTTTAGTTCATTATCTTACTGTGCTATCAGCAGCCAGTGTTGGATCCTAGTGCTCAACAGTCCTGTAACTCTGTTGCCTGCCAGTGGGTTATGGTGTCTGGGAAGCAGGAGGCATGCCGCAGCACAGACCCTCCGCATTAAATCATCTCCCAGTCAAGGGTGGCTGTTGGCAGCTGGCAAGTTGATTTAGGAACTGATAAATTGTTAAGCACCATTGTTTTTGTGTACAAAGAACAATGACTGAGACTATTTTTTTTACACATTCTTTATGTTATACTATTACAGTGTCCCTTATTTTCTATTCATTCACTTTCTCTGAAGAGCACTCTCTTCTTAGTAATTAGGAACAAAAATAAACATGAAACACCCCAGTTTTTGTCTGACAGTTCATTCCCAATTTCAAGATTAAAATTTTAAATTTATTTAAAAAATGCTACTCATTCCTCTCAATTTCTTTCTTTTTTTTTTCCTATCATAGGCTGTTGATTTCCCTGGGGAGGAGGAGGAATCAATAAAATGGCCAATCAGACAGAAAGCATCCTAATTTTAGTATGGATAAGCAAAGGATCATAGAGAAATACAACTTCTTTATATGTTAATATGAAGTCAATCATCATATATGCTAAGTTCTTTTTTAAAAATATAATATATAATGAATAGCAAGGAGTATGTTTCACCCCTACATTGTGATTAAGGAAGGAAAGTGTCTTAGTGGTCCCTCTGGTCCAACATCTTCCCAATGCAGACTTTCCCTCTGTATCCCTGAACAAATCCAGTGACAAGATAGCTTTCTGCTCCATGAGACATCCCATCACACTGTCAGCTGCTCCACGGTTGGGAAGCCATTAGAGGTCTGTGCACAAGGCACTGTATGTACTGAGTGTTCTAGATTTTTTTTAAAAAGAATCAAAGTGCTGCCCTAAAGAGAAGCTTCATATCTTATTTACAAAGTTCACACAATAATCACAACAACTTCAGACAAGAAATTAAAAGGAGCCATAGAAAGACACAAATCAAACCTCATGAAAATTCAGAGGGAAGGACCAGATAGCCTGTCTGGCCAAGGGAACACACCGGTCCTCTTTCTGTCTGGCTAACACTGTAATTTCTCTCATTTACCTGTCAGAGCTTGACATGCTCTATGGATGAAAGTTATCCAAAGAGGCAATATAGCTGAGGGACTCGAAGCATGGCCTCAGGCATTTGACACTTTTGGATATGAATCTGGATCCTTTCTTTTTAGCCAGATGACCTCGAGCAAGTTATGTAATCTCAGTGTACTTCTGTTTTCTCATTTGTAAAATGGGCGTGGTAAGACCTACCTGACAAGGTTACTGAAGGACTAAATAATAATATAAAGAGCTTTAGCATTAGTGCCTAGCACTTGGTATAGCTTTTGTTTTTACTTTTTCTCATTTTCCTTCTGGCCCCCCCCCCCCCCCCCCGTTATCCAAAGAGGCAATATAGCTGAGGGACTCGAAGCATGGCCTCAGGCATTTGACACTTTTGGATATGAATCTGGATCCTTTCTTTTTAGCCAGATGACCTCGAGCAAGTTATGTAATCTCAGTGTACTTCTGTTTTCTCATTTGTAAAATGGGCGTGGTAAGACCTACCTGACAAGGTTACTGAAGGACTAAATAATAATATAAAGAGCTTTAGCATTAGTGCCTAGCACTTGGTATAGCTTTTGTTTTTACTTTTTCTCATTTTCCTTCTGCCCCCCCCCCCCCAGTCTATCTCTAGCATTTTTATCATTCCTAAATAATACATTGTTTCCTAGATCTCTTCACCTTTATGGCTATCCTGCTCCAAACTATCTAGTTTTCATTCTCTTATACAATATGCTCTCTAGAACTTTAGAATAAAACTTTCTCCCCAAACAGAAAAGCTATAGTTGGGGGTCTGACCACATACAGAAAACCAAAAGGCTACTTCCCTGGCCTATACTTTTACAATACAATCTAACAGATCTGCAACATAACCAGTGCCACTTTAGACAAGCTCAAGTACAAAAAGGCGCCGCCCACCTCCTCCCCTCCCCTCCCCCTTCCCTTTAGGAGAAGCCTCCTGACTTGAACAGAAACCCCTTCTGCTTCGATAAGGACTCAGTTCTCCACCCCGATCCACATTAGCATAATGACCCTCCTAGATGGTATCAGCCAGCCCTTGGTGCACTCTATAAGCTCTACCACCCCCACACCTGGTGCTGTCCCCCATTTTCAGGGCAGCCCCGGGCTGTTCCCCACTTTGAGCACAGCCCGGCAGATTCTTTTCTTTTAATAAAGCTTGAACAGTACCCGGCATCTCGGCTCACTTTCTTTCACAATCCAAATTGGTTCGTGGTGAGCCTGTGGTCAACTAACATCTCTAGGAACTAGATAGTGAACAATAAAGGCTCTCCTGTGTTGTACTTGTGCAATTGATTTTTTGAACCTAAATGAAGATCTTTCGGTTTATCTCTCTTGCGTAGGCCTGGATGCTTGGTTGCACGAAACAGAAAGCTAGCTGGAACTACCTTAGATAAGAAAGAGGAATTTATTTGTCAGTATAATCAAACAGCAAGAAAGAACAACTGGAGCACTGACTTGCCCCTCATCCTGATGGAGCATTGTCTTCATTTTCTCATATAGGTTTCTTCTGGGACCCTAGTTACCAGCAGCTTCTGGTTCATACTGTAATAACTTGAGCCACAGAAGAAATGATTCTCTCTTCATGTCCTCTTTCCTGCAACCATTTTTTTTAGTAGAAAAATACCTTGGAAAAAATGGTATGAATGAAATATGTGCCAATCATTGTTGGGTTGCCCCTACCCTCAAGATCGGGTGAGAAGATGTTAACCCTTATACCAATCGGTGGTTGCGGAGAAGAAGATGGAAGCTCCCAACAGAACTCAGGATATGGCAGAGGAAGAGTTCTTCTAAATAAGCAGGGAATGTGTTTTCTGAAAGAAATGGAGGTGGTTTAAAGTTAAGTCACTTAGCCAAGTAGGGCTGGGACTGACTGATGGTCTTTTAACTGATATTATAACACAGGTGGTTAAATGATCTTTTGGAGTAAGACACAAGAAGATTACTTTTATGAAAACAAGTCATTTATGTTTCTTCTCCCTATTTTGAGATAAAAACTAATATTTTATTGTCTTTATTGCATGAACTTTTCTCTTTCCAGTTAGAATAGATAATGCAAATTTAG
The DNA here is from genome assembly GCF_000696425.1 of Galeopterus variegatus. NCBI lineage: Eukaryota > Metazoa > Chordata > Mammalia > Dermoptera > Cynocephalidae > Galeopterus > Galeopterus variegatus. Next base: position 183,797 of record NW_007727396.1, read on the forward strand.
ATCTATAACATGTTTTGCAAGAGAACTTGCAAAACTTTAAATGACAAAGTAATTTTAAAATTCTTGTTAAATAAAATATACCCTACAGTTACTGTTATTAACAATCATTTAGAAAGCAGAACTGGCTCATGTGACAGCACCCATGCTAGGTTATTAAAGAATATAGAGCAAACCACAATTTTAACTAGACAAGATTAAATTTCAGAGCTCCTATTTTCTAAGCCCCTAACCAAAATTTTAGGCTATCCATCAAGTAGCTGTTTTGAGATAGACAAACCTGTCTTGCTATATATTACCCAACAAACAATATACTTGTTACCAGATAATGCCTGGCAGCAAAGTGAAAATGAAATTAATTTTCTAAGGATTTCCTAACTTCCAAGAATTACATGAATATATGAGGGAGCAAACTCGTAGTCATGCCCGTTGATTATTCTAGTCATGTAAGTTACATTTAATTTGTAAAACTAGATTACTGCTTTGGCCTCTTACATAAGTTTCTAAAGCAGTCCTCTTAAATTAACAGTGAGTAATTTGTTATTTCTCAGAGCAATAAAAGATGTCAGTGTATTGCTTATGACTTGCTTATCGCAGAAACAATCCAAGTCGCTCAGGAGAGAGAAAATGCTGACCCACATCTAATGACATACACAGCCACTGAAATGAAAATAGGAAACGTTTTTTTCTTTTCCCTTACACCTGGACTTTAATATGGGCTCTTTCACCCTTTGCTTGCCATGTGTACTTTTCTGTAGGTTATATTATCCTGTGGATTAAGAAACGGGTGATGTGATATGGGCTAGTTCTGGGATACAGGGCACCTCCAGACTGGAATGCCATATAACCTTATTAACCCAGTCCTAGGTTTTGTGAAAAAAAAAATTAAACATGACAATAAAATTAAAATTAAATTAAATGACTTCTCATCTTAGGTGAAAACCAACCCAGGTAAAGAAATTACAATTCTAAGGGATTTTAACAACAGTTACTCAGCAAATAAGAGAGTATCTGTTCAAAGAGAGAATGGTATATAATGTGAACTCTGTACTGAGCAATTTAGAAACATTTATACTAGTCCATAAATATCATAGTATCAGATTCTTAATAAGCAAGTCAGCTTTTTAGAAAGGTTATCCGTGTACAAAAAGATGTTGTAAAAAACCAAAACAAACGGCCGGCCCGGTGGCGCACTGCTACAGTGTGTCGCTTGGGAGCGCGGCGGCACTCCCGCCGAGGGTTCGGATCCCACATACAGATCGGCCGCTCACTGGCTGAGCAAGGTGTGGGCGCAACACCGAGGGTTGCAATCCCGTTGCCGGTCCCGGTCCGGTACGGGTGCAACACTGAGGGTTGCGATCTGCTGCCGGTCATGAAAAAAGACAAAAAGGAAAAAAAAAAAAAAAACCAAAACAAAACAAAAGAAAAAGATGTGGTAAATAGCTAAAACATAATTTGTAAAATGCGAATGTTTTAACTATTCAAAACCTATATATTTTGGTTTTCTAAATAAGGAGTACTCCAGGAATTTACCTTAGCAATAGAAATTCATATTAAGTTCTCTTCCCCTTCCCATTGTCTGGGCCAGCCCCGTGGCTCACTCAGGAGAGCGCGGCGCTGCTAGCACCGAGGCCGCAGGTTTGGATCCTATATAGGGATGGCCACACTGTGCCGAAGGTTGCAATCCCCTTACCAGTTAAAAAAAAAAAGTCAAATAAGTATTCCCATTGTCTTAGTCTGTTTTGTTTTGCTGTAACAGAATACCACAGACTAGGTAATTTATAATGAACAGAAGTTTATTGGCTCATGGTTTTGGAGGCTGAGATATCCAAGACCAAGGGGAGGGCTCTGGTGTGGGCCAGTGTGATATGGGCAGTGGTGAAGGCCTCCTTACTGTGTAGTCCCATGGAGGAAGGGCAAAGAGAGGACAAGAGAAAGCAAGAGAGAGAGAGAGAGAGAAAATACCAAACTTGCCCTTTTATAAGGAACTCACTCCCATGATAATGAACCCACTCCTGGCATTAATCAATTAATTCATTCACTCTGCCCTCGTGGGCCAATTACCTCTCATTAGGCCCTGCCTCCCAACTCTGTTGTACTGGGGATTAAGTTTCTAACACATGCTTTTGGTGGGGAAACATTCAAACCATACCACCCATTAAACTGGGATTTTTACTCTCAGTTGCTATTGGAGTCTTCACATTTGTCACATTTGTATATGTGACTCCATAATATTTCTTTTCCTTTTTTTTTTGGATGGCTGGCCAGTACAGAGATCTGAACCCTTGACCTTGGTATTATCAACACTGTGCTCTAACCAACTGAGCTAACCAGCCAGTCCTTACATAAGATTTCTATTATAGGCTGATGATTTTAGGTTTACCTATTACTTTTGAGTGACTTTATCAGTAATCTAATACACTTAATCTTTTACATCTATTGGCACAGAAGCAAATGAATTTGAATCAATGAACCAGGATGATCTAAGTGTGAGTGGTATTATATCATTTTATCATTTTGTCTTAGGGCTCCCTATATAATAATACTGTTTTCACTGGCACTACCTGTGTATTTGCGTATGAGTAAACTGATTTGGCAAAATAACCAAAACCCCAAACACAATCAAATATGTTGTTCTCATTTGATAGCTATCATACTGTTAAAGTTACATACTATGTTGCCTATTCTGATGTAGTACAGTTTTCAAGATTCTATTACATTCATTACAAGCCAGCATTATTCTTTATTTTTTATTTTTATTTTTTTTTGTCCTCTTTGAGACCGGCCGCACCGCACTCAGCCAGTGAGCACTGTGAGCGCACCGGTCATCCCTATATAGGATCCGAACCCGCGGCGGGAGCGCTGCTGCGCTCCCAGTGCCACATTCTCCCGAGTGTGCCATGGGCTCGGTCCAGCCAGCATTATTCTTTAAATCCAAATATACAAATACTAATCACATGGGCACATTGTTTTAACAATAAAAGTTATTTAACTGCTTCATGGTGTAAATGATGTTGGATTAGGCCCTAGTCCAATACCATGTACTTGGAGAGAGGTCAACTGACCTCACTTCAGCTGCTTTTCACTCAAAGCTCTGCAACCTTCTATTCCTCTTACACCATTGAATTTGTTCAGTTAAAGGTCACGAATAATTTCTTTCCAGGCCCTTATTGTTTTCTGTGAATGACTACAATGGCTTCCCAAGTATTCTCCATGCCACAAATTTATAGTCCTTTCTCTTCCCACTTCTACATTCTCCTCTTTTCTACAATGCAAATCACTCCCATGATTGAAATCTTTCCCAATGCCTTTGGGATAAAAACCCAAACTTCTTAACATGATATTGGTGTTTACCAATGATTTGCCATTTGCCAAAATCAGAACCACCTTTTCATTCTGTTTGAGGGATATGACAACCTTGATCACTCATTCCATCTTGGAACAAACACCCTTCTCCCTGAATGGCTTGAAGCTGCACTACTGTGATTCTTTCTACTTCTTTGGGTGGTCCTCTTGGTATTCTCTTCTGGTATCTCTTCTCTCTGGCATTTCTCTAGGTCCTTTTCCTGCACACCTCAACAATTCCTTAATTACCATGTCTGTAGGAAAGGCTCCCAAATTCACACCAAAGGGCTCCAGATCTCCCTATTTCCAGGGACCTTTGGACCATCTTTACCTGGATATTTCATCAACAGTTCAAATTCTTTATGCTCAAAAGCAGCCTCATCTTAGTCCCTCCAAACTGGATCCCTCTATTTCTACCTCTGTTCATGATTACAGAATTCTCCCTGTTGATAACTTCATATCCTCAAATCCTCATCTCTCTTGAAAGTCAAGATTGTCTCTATTCTTTCTATGCCTTTCCCCTCCCATCCATTCTGAATCCCTTAGTACTTTTAAAAACTGCTGTAATTTTCCCTTTCTTGAAAACTTTCACCCTCTTTTCACTATCATCCACTGGTGCCAGAATAAACTTCTAAAGACACACCTTTGAATATGTCGTGTTCCTATTTAAATGGTTCCAGAATAAAGTCAAGTTCCAATCCCTTCTTTTTTTTTTTTTTTTTTTTTTTTTTTTAAAAAGATGACCGGTAAGGGGATCTTAACCCTTGACTTGGTGTTGTCAGCACCACGCCCAGCCAGTGAGCGAACCGGCCATCCCTACACGGGATCCGAACCCGGGGCCTTGGTGTTATCAGCACCTCACTCTCCCGAGTGAGCCACCGGGCCGGCCCTCCAATCCCTTCTTGATCTCATCCTAATCTACCTTTTCAGTCTCATTTGCAACCATGCCCCTATGTTGGAACCCGAAAGCCCAGAGTTCTCTAAACCCAGCCATTTCAGTGCCTTCTCACATGTTTCCCTCACCTGGAACACTTGCTCTCAAAATCACCTATTTCCCTTGTCTGGATGTCTACTTTCAAAATCACTCTGTACCTTTTCCCAGCAGCCTTTCTCTCACGTAGCTGTAATCATTTCCGCCTTCCATTAGGTTCCTTGTAGCATTTTATTTGTTTGTCTGTCAACAATTTAGTTATTTTGTGTAGGTGTCTTATTTTCCCCACTGGATTGTAAGCAAGATTTCAAGTGGTGTATTCATCTCTAGCTCTCCTTCCTCCACCAGGGGTCTAGTGAAGTGGCCGTGCTTATAAATGTTCTAAATCTAATATAACTTTTAAGAAATGAAAGATAATGTCAAAATACAGCAGAGTGAAATCAGTAATCAAGCCGAGCCTACATTTGAGCACAAGATATTCTACCTTTCTACTTAGGAAGCTCTCTCTCTTCCTTTCCCCTTTGATGATTTATTAGTCAACCACAGCACTGCTCACAAAGTAAACAGAAGGTTCGGAAGAATGAAAGGAAAAAAAAGAGTCAGGGACTTAATCTCAAAGATCTTAACTTTGGAGGGGGTGTGACAATACATATTTCCTTTGTGCTGCTGAGTCTCAGTTGCAAAGCGTTTGCTTGGGAGGACTCAGGGTCTCTGATCACTGGTGCAAAGACATCTAAAAAAGATGACAATAAATTAATAAGCTATGTAGGTCATCTTAGACCCACTAGTAAAAAAATTTTTTATGGAATAGAAAAATTAAAATGACCGCGAAAACGAGACATGGGGGATTAAAGTAATGTCCGCTAGAAACATTCCACCACAGGTCCTGAATTAATAAGAACTAAGTCCGACTGCACCAACACCTTTTAAAATCAAGACATAAAAGCTACACTCTTTTAAAAAATTCCTACTGCACCGTATCGCAACGTACGAGCACTGAGCCGATCCTTCCGGCCATGAGGAACTCGCTTCTATAAAGGAGCGCCGCCTTCCGCGGGGGCTCGAGCCTCACCCGGGAGGGCAGTCCCCAGGTGTAGCCTACAGCCCTCACAAAGCGGAGTGATCTCGAGGGGGAAAGCTCCGGCGTTGGCGCCCACAGGCCTCCCCTACCCCCAGTCCAGGCAAAGCAGGGGGCGCGCTGCCCCGGGCCTAGGACACCACTCAGAGGCAGCCAGCGTGGAGCCCGACCCAGTTCACAATGCGCCGGGGCCCGCTGCGGACTTGAGCGCAGGCGCCCGAGAGGCTGGGGCGCGGGGCGGACGCATGCAGAGCAGCCTTCACTCTCCCCCGCCCACGTCAGCGCGGCAGGCCCTCCGCCTGCCGGGAGCTGCGGAGGGGGGGAGGGCGGGAAGCGGCGTATTTGCACCTGCACGGCCGAGTCGAGCCGCCCTCTCCCCTTTCGCTCCTTCGGCTACCCTCCTGCCCCTTCCGTTCCTCCCTTCTCCCCAGGCGGCAGCCGGCCCCGCCCCGCTTGCGCCACTGCCCGGCCAACTGTGACGTCACCTGGCCCCGCCCCTTAGTATAAATACTGGCGTCGCCGGCACCGCCTTCCCACTCTCTCTGGCTCCTGTCTCGGCCGCCGCATTTCCCTTTTCATCCTGTCGCCTTCTCTGCCTCTTATCCTTTCTCGCTCTGCTGCTCTGCGGTGTGACGAGGCCGAATCCTCTCCCCACCTAGCCCGCGCCTTTCTTCTTTTACCCGCGCGGTTCCATTTCTCTCCGGCCGCCGCCGCCACTGCTGCCCAGCTGGTGTCGGTGCCGCGCTTTTCCCTCACGTCGTCCCCGCAGCCTATGGCCCAGGCCGCCTTGGGTATTTCTGCTCAAGGTAACCACATCCCTCTTTAAAAATTCCGCCGAAAAAGAGAAGACGCTTTACCCGACTCTTTGGGCCGTTATCTCACGTGAGTACCGACCCCAGGGGCGCGGGGTGGGCGAGACGCGAGGCCGGCCTCGGGGGCTTCCTCCGGCCGGGCCCCGCCGCTCCGGGCGTCCCCGCAGCGCCCGCGGCCGGCCGCTTCG
>NW_007727396.1:190357-204400 GCF_000696425.1 Galeopterus variegatus
GGGCGCAGCGCTGCGCCGCCGCCTTCGCCTCCTGGAGCCCGGCGGGCGGGCGGCGCGATGGGCTGCCATGGCCCGGGCCTTGGGTTATGAATGGAGCGGGGCGGGCCCTGCGCCGGCCTTTGGTGACAGCTGCGGGGGAGGTCGGATTCTTGGTGGTGCGGGGAGCGCGGTCCCCCTCTGGTGGAGGAAAGTTGACGCCACTAGGGGCCCGACGGCGGGGAAGCCCGGTGTCAGGTAGCGAGCTAGAGAGCTTTGGCCCCTTTTGGAAGCCTCGGGGCTGCTGCTCCGCCCCTGCGGCTCTCCTGATTGGGCCAAGTCGCCTTCAGTCACCCTAGTCACATCCCGGAGCCTGAGGATTAGTCACCGAGGCTTCTTTTTCCCGTCCGCGCCACGATTCCTGGGCAGAGAGAGGGAGAATGTTAGGCTGGAGTGGCTTATCGAGTACTCTCTCGATTGCCAGCAGTTAATGGTGGTGACGTGTTTTAACCCTTACACAAGATACATCCTGAACGTGTGTTTCTTAGACTAAGCTGATGAGCGGTCAGAAACCTGAAACGGCCAGAGACACAATTTACAGCCCCATGAGGTTTCAACAGATTTAATTGGATTTTTGTGTTGGCAGCTTGGATACATTGAATCGTTCTGTGTCCCGTCCTTTTCCACTGTTGAATCCCCAGCTTGGGTGGGAACTCTTAAGGGAGATAGAATCGCTGTGGGCTCAGGAAAGGTTGATGTGAACTACCCTGGCAGAAGTATGGCTAATGATTGTCTGGCAAGGCCCTAATAATCGTTTGATTTTTTTTTTTTTCTTTACAAATATGAGAGCGTGGAGATGCTGGTTATGAAGTCAGATAAATCCTGAGGAGTTTACATTAAGTAGGGAAGATAGGTTCCTCAATACATGATTATAGGTGATATAAATGAAATCAAATAGTCAATGACTTTCTCCCCCAAGGTTTTGTTAAATAAATTTCAAGCATGGAAAGTGAAAGAGCTGTATCTCCACTTAAATTCTACAATTAACATTTTACTATATTTGTCTTATCTATTCATCTTATTTTTCAATGCATTTCAAAGTTGGAGAAACCAGAACATATCACCCCTTCAACTTTAGTATGTACATTTTACAAATAGAATTCAATACTGTTTATTACTTTTTAAATTCGGGGGAAGATAAAATTCATGTAACGGTAAAATCCACAAATCTTAAATATACAATTTAATGAATTTTGACAAAAATACTGTTATGTAACCCAAACCTTTATCAAGAAGTAGAACATTGCCGTCACCCCACAAAATTCTTTCTTGCCCCTTTAGTCTCCGTCTCCCACTCCCCACAGAGGCAACCACGATTCTGATTTTTTTAAACCAAAGATTAGTTTGCTTATTCTAAAACTTCCGTATAAATGGAAGCGTACAGTATGTATTCTTTTGTATAAAAGGCTTCTTTAACTCAGCGTGTTTTTGATATTCATGTTGCATTTATCCATAGGTTCTTTTTTATTACTGAGGAGTAGTCCGTTACGTGACTAGCTTGCCTGATTTTTAAAAAATAAACTTTATTTTGGAATATTAGTTTTATAGAAGAGTCGCAAAGAAACTAACAGTTCTTGAATATGTCTCACTCAGTTTACCCTATTAATATCTTAAATTATCAAGGTACCTTTGTCAAAACTAAGAAACTGCCTTTGGTGCTTTTAACTAAACTCCAGGTTTTCTTTGGATTTCACCAGTTTTTCTTTGATGTCCTTTTTCTCTTCTAGAATGGAGTGCATGCAAGGTATACTGTGTTTAGTTGTCATGTTTCTTCTAGTCTTACCTGGTCTGTGACAGTTTTTCATTATTCTGTTTTTCATGGCCTTCACAGTCTCGAGAAATAACGGCCCAGTATCTAGTAGGATACCGCACAATTTAGGTTTGTCTCATGTTTTTCTCATGATTGGACTGATGTTTTGAGTTTTTAGAAAGAGTACCACAAAGCAATTTTAAAAATCATTGGTAAAGGCAATGTGTGTTCAGAAAAATACTGATAATTTTGAGATACTAAGTTTTGGGTAGTTATGATCAGAGTGATAGAAGGACTTTTGTGTCTTACTGGTATACATGCTGTCTTGGTTGAGTCCTCCCTGTGTTATTCTTTAAGGTGTTGAAGCTAGAGACATTCTCTTCAAATGACTGTTAAGGCAGATGATTGCAATGTTGTGCCTGATTCAGTTGATTACACTCACCATTCTAAAAGAATAATTTATCTTTTTCCACATGACCTCTTTTCCACATTTCCATTTGTCTATCCTTTTTCATGCTTTTATCTGTTAACAACTGTCCGGATAAGCATTCCATCTGTCTTGTACGTAAATAGCCATCTTACCCTATGTACCCCTTTTATTATTCCTATTAAAATCTGCCTTTCAAATTATGGGGCCTTCATTCCCTACTACTATTTTTTTTTTTTTTTTTTTTAAAGATGACCGGTAAGGGGATCTCAACCCTTGGCTTGGTGTTGTCAGCACCACGCTCAGCCAGTGAGCCAACCAGCCATCCCTATATGGGATCCGAACCCGTGGCCTTGGTGCTATCAGCACCGCACTCTCCCGAGTGAGCCACAGGCCAGCCCAAATGTCTTTTTTTTTTTTTTTTTTCCTTTTTGTCTTTGTTAGTGACCGGCAACGGATCGCAACCCTCAGTGTCGCGCCCGTACGGACCGGGACCAGCAACGGGATTGCAACCCTCGGTGTTGCGCCCGCACCTCGCTCAGCCAGTGAGCGGCCGGTCTGTATGTGGGATCCGAACCCTCGGCGGGAGCGCCATCGCACTCCCAAGCAGCGCACTGTAGCAGTGCGCCACCGGGCCGGCCCCTTACTACTATTTTTTTGTTAAATGGAAATGTTTTAGAGGTCTCACTGAAGAGCATTCTTGAATGTCTTAAGTTTAATATCCTTAGTGTTTGACATCACTGTTCTTAGGTTGCATTAAGCAGCAAAATGGTTGTGGATATATAGTGGGGGTGAGTGGGGGGCGGGGAAGGAGTGAATAATGTTTCACCCAGGGTAATTATCCTGTTCCTTAGGATTATTAAGACTGAACTGTCCACAGCGTGAGTTGGCTTTTTATTTATTTTAAAAATTACCTTGATGTGGGAAGAATCAGAACGATTGTTACGGAGTAGTGCATTATTTGGAATTTATTGTAAGGTTATAGCTTCCTTGTGTGTTGGTATATGGGTTCTTTGCTCATCATCCATAAGTGTCATTGAGAGTGTGATCAGTTTCCCTTGCTAAATAGAAGGAACATTTTACCTCTCTCAGTTGATCCTGGTTGAGGTGAGATATGTGTAGGGTGTTTCTGAAGTCGCTCAAACTTTTGACCTTGTAATTTCTAGTTTCATAATATTTCTGGTTTCATTCTCTCCTCTCCCTTTCTAGCAAATACTGTTAGGTTATATTACTTTAAAACAGTAACCACTGAATTACAGGTATAGCATTTTAGTCTAGAGTGCTTAAGTCCATCCAGTCAAACAATAATAGGTGGTGACCATTTCTAAAACTTATTTAGCATTTTGTGTAGTGAGCCAAGTACTTTCACACGTGTAATGCTCCTGGCGATAATAGAATGAAGTAGATCTAGATAGGTTAGGTGTGAGAGAAACGTTAAGAGGTTACTTGCCTAATATAGTAAGGTAGGTCTCAAAAGTTATTTCAGATTCATAACTAGCTAAGTCACAAAATTTTTGTCTTCTTTGGTGTTGTAGGATTTTATATTTTAAGCAAAGAATAATTTGAATTTGAGTAAAAGAGTATTCTGGGTAGTATTCTAGATCATGCTCTAGAGCATTATGCATAGAAAGTCTTGGATATACACCAAGTTGGTGGGAATACTTAGAAATTTTGCCATTTTAGGCCACTTAAAATTTGGGTTTTAGAGGACAGATAAAAGCAAAAATAGAATTAGATGAAGGGTGGAAATTCATGAGTATAGGTAGATAAAACAACTTGATAAGATGACCATGATAAGTTCTGTGAATTTTGTAGTCCAGCAGCTTAGAAATGTCAATGACATAAAGTACTTGGTACTATGGTAAACCCTTTGATTAAAATGTGATTTTAATGAAACATACTCTATTATAAAGACTAAAACTTAATTTACAGTTCATCTTTAAGTTGATTTAACCTGCTTGAAGGACAACCTAACTTTTTTTTTAAACACGGGACTATCTGCTACTTTTATTTCTTACTTAGGGCGAACTTTCTGACCAAGTATACAACTACCCAGAGGGCCTAGGAGAAGTGCTGTACAGGGAGCAGTTCGACTTCAACGCTGAGCCACCTTGGGAACCTAGCTGATGATAGGGGGGTTCCATCTCCTAACTTGTCCATGTAAGTATTTTTTATATCTGCGGGGGTCTTGTAAAATTGAAGTAAAGGAGAGTGCTGTGTTACTTAGTATTTTTCAAAACTTGAAATTGTGTGTACCTCTTTAAGTGCAGTAATCCTTAAAGCTCTTTTTAAATTTCTAAAATAGAGACCTGACAGTTATAGGTTATAAGCTTGACTGATTTGGTTTCATGCATTGTTTACCAATGACTGGATTGCTTACATTTTACTTTATCTTGAATACATAACAAATATTACTATATTTAAGTACATATTGCAGGTTAAGTTTTAGGAAGTGTGGTTAGTACAGGTTTTAATATAAGTTGGAGAGAGGTTTTTGGATTTAAGATGTTAGTTTATCACATCATTCAACCATGTAAGTTGTGGATTCAAGTATTTGGGCTTGATCAGAAAAAAATCAAACATTTTAATTTTCTTTTTATTATTACTAATTCCATAACAAAAATATTGTTAAGTAGAGCAAAAGATTCTGCTCTCATTCCACTCTTTGAAGCTATACCCCAGAGCATGGGGTATGAAAGATGAATCTTAGTTGTTTTTTTTTTAATCATTACACAATGTACATATTTTTCGTGTATTTGGGTATTTTGTTTTTCTAGTTACAAACATGTTGCCAGAGTCACGTGATTTTCTAGATCTTATATTTTTCATAAAATGACTTGAGGTAATCAGCTGGTGGGAAAAACTGGTTTTTAGGGGACTTACTGAAAGATGATATATATATGTCTCCCAACATGTCACCTTCTGGACAGATTTTCAAGGATAGTTTTTGGCTATACTGGATTATCTACATAATGGATTTGATTTTAGTATACAGTCCCTGTACAAAATGTAATTCCACAGTAAACTGCTTGCATTTGAGTTGCTAGTTTGTGTGGTTGGTTCATTTCAAAATTTCATAGTATATAGACTCCTTGTTATTGAAATTTGTTTTTTAGTATTGATATTTAGGTGTTTTTAAGATGGCCAGAGTCTTGGAGAGAATAACATTAAAAATTTTTAAGAAAGCTGAGGGTATCAATTAAGTGTTTCTTTAGTCTGATCTTGTTAAACAGATTCTAGCAAATAAAGATGTCGTTAAAGCAAACCTTTTAAATACATTTGATGTTAACTCAATTTTGGACTCAGGTTTTTAAAGCTAAAGAGAAGAAAAAACAGTTTTAAAAGGATTTCCTAAAAGTTCTGACTTAGAATGCTGAATGGAGGGAGGGTTTTCTCCTACCTTTGTAAAACTGAGCAAATTGTTTATTTTTTGAATACAGCCATAAAATAAAGTCGGACTATGACAGTTCTTTTAGTTGTAAACTGTCACAATGATTTCTCTTTTTAAAGTGTGTAACCATCCTTAGTTATGCAGTGTAGTCCTCAGGTGAGCAGCATTAGATAGTACAGAAATGCAGAGTCTCAGCCCTGGCCAAACCTGAATCAATCTGCATTTTAACCAGGTGGTTTGTATGCATATTAAAGAGAAGCACAGTTGCCGCTGTATTAGTACCAAGTCAGTTAATTTTTGTTAGTTCATCTGTTCTACTTCCAGCATATCTGATGTTTTTCCCCCAAGTTGGCTTGGAAGTTAAAAACTTTTTGGGGGGTGGAGGTCTAGTTGGACACCATAGTTAATGAATATATTCTGAGGTGAAAATTTAAGAACAAGCTTCATCTTGTAAGGAAGACCATAATAAAGGATAAACCTTGTTTTGGTTTAAGTCTCATGTTTAATGGAAACTGAACCTTGCATTTTATTTAATATTTCTAGTGATGTTTACTCTTAGTGATTTGAGAGACTGATGTTACTAAGCTGACATTTTAATGATTCTGCCAAATTATGAAAAAGTAGTCTTTAGATTAATGAATAATATTGTGGAATGTAGGAAGTCCATAGTTAGTGTCCCCTTTTGGGGGGAAGGAATAGGAGCAGATAGAATATGCTAAAGATACTTAACTGCTGTGCATATTCTGGCAGCCATGGTGACTGACTCTTAGATTTATTGTGCCCTGGTACAATGTATGTTATGTTAAGTGAAAATGTAGTACCTGAGCTTTGCTATAAAGCTGTAGGTCCATAATCCCTTATTCATATAATTCTGAAATCCAAAAGACTTAATAAAAAATTTTTTTGATAGCCTTTAATGTGACCTAAACTAATTTGGGAAAAAAACCTGACCTGAATTTGTGCTGATTTGATGTTATTTTTAACTTTACTTTTCCCATTTAGCGTTAATATTTCTAAATTTTGCTGAAGAAATATTGTGATTACAGGATGCTGACTCGTTCTCCTAGAGAGTGTTACATAATATATATAAAGTGTATGTACTGCATCATTGTCCAAAAGTTTGAGAAATTATAAATTCAGAAAGATAATCTGGTTCCAAAGGTTTCTTGACTAGAATTAGTGAAAAATGGCAATAGAAAATTTTACATTCCAGAAATATATTATCCTTACATACCAAAAACAGTTTGTTCTACTGGACACTGAAATTGTGAGATTAATTTTCTGTGGAGCACCAGTAATATTTGGAAATCATTAAAAGGACTTAATATATTGGCCTTTGTGAAAATTATTTGACACAGTATTACAAAACATATAGTTACATGAACTCTATTTGAACTGTATAATACTCCAGTACTCCAATAAGATTTATGTGCAGGTGGTATGAGCTTCAGGATTTGAACTCAGGTCTGAGTTCAGGACTTTTAAGTCAGACAGCCATCTGAATTTTGAGATACTTTATTCCATTAAGTATCTGGAAACTTTGGAAGATGCTTACATGGTAAATCTTTTTTCTTCAAAAATTTCTTTAGAGTATGTGTACTATCATATACTATGTGAGCACTGAAAATATCTTGACAAATATTTTAACATCAGTATTTCAGATTAATTTGATGTGCCCTATTGTGGAAGTTTTTGCATGTCTTTTAAAAAATTCCCTAAGGCTTTATTCTGGAGTAAGTTTTTCCAGTGGGCTGGTTTTCAATTTATTTTAGCTATAGCTTCAGTTATGATTAATAACTTAGTCTAATGGAAAATATTTAAAATTCACTCCAGAAAACTAAATTCTCTTCTAACAATTGCTTCTAGTAGTTGATGTAGTAGTGGAGTCAGATTGAATTAACCATTATATAACTTTTGATGTTATGTTGTATGTGAGTATGGAAAAGGGGTTCAGTGAATTGATTTGCTTGAAGTTTGCTTTAAAAGCTTTTTCACCTTGTTGTCATTAGTTGACTGCTGTATGTTTATGTGGGAACTTCATCAGAACATCAGCATTTTAAATAATCATGTTCTGTCTTAGCTGATTATTGGTATTTACACACGCCTTAACAGGACCTACCCTACCTGTTAGGATATTTTAACTAGGAAAAATGTTCTTCATGAATTTGCTAGTATTATTTCTCATGTTTCACTGTTAATTGTCAGTAGAAAAGAGAAATGGTTGACCCTGATTATGAAGAAGGGTAAATTTCAGTTTTGATATTTGATAATTTAAAGATAATTGTGATGCAGGCATTTTCAACAGAACATTCATTAATGCAGTTGGTGCTCTTTGACCAAAAAGATGAATAAAACTACTATCATTAGACTACACAGATTTTTAAAGTGTTTTTTGAATATGTGTATTCTCTTGGCATGCCTAAAGTAGCATATGATGGTGCTTCACTGCTTGTGTAAAGTAGCAGAAATATATTCTGTACAAGCACAATGTGAATAAACAGTATGTTGATAGATAAACGAAGTTTTGGGGAAATGATATTCTTGTTTTGGACAATTTGGAATCTTTTCTAGGAGGGCCAAAGAGATTGGAAAGCAGTATAGACCAGTTTTTTTTTTTGTTTGTTTTTTGGGTTTTTTTTGTTTGTTTGTTTTGTAAGCATAGTTTTTTTTGGAGTACAACAAACATACAGAAAAATACACAGATCATAAGTGTACAGCTCAATGAATTTTTGCAAACTGAATATATCTATGTAATCCTTGCCTAGATTAAGAGATAGAGTATTACCAGTATCCCAGAAATCCCCCTCCTAAAAACTTTGGGTTTTAGATAAAAGATCTAAAAGTTTGGTTTTTGATAAAGAGCCAGTATACAAAGAGATTATAACTCCAAAATGAGGTCCTCAAGGTGAGGAAGAAAAATTCTGGTCATATCTGTGAATAAGACCAAAGTGAGGTTAATCTTCATTCTGCAAGTTGGGAATGAATGAGAAAAGTGCTAAATACTTTCTCATCTTTATTGCCTTTCAACCTTCTCTACACCTTAAAAATGTTTATGTTCTTTGATCCAGTGAATTTGTTTTTTTGATTCAGAGATTTCTATAGAAGATGAGAAATTGGGTTCAATCTAAGCATCCAGCAATAAGGACTTGGTTAAATTCATTTTTCATAGACTGATAAATGGAATATTATGTAATGATTCAAAAATCAGAATCTTTGCTTAAATGCTTATGACACAGTGATAAATGAATATGACAAGGTACAAGAATTGTTTATGAGACAGTATGATCTTAATTTTTGTTAAAAATGTCTGAAAATATTGGTAGGAAATATTTGGAAAGAAACATGAAACAAATACTGTGGTCTCTAGGTGTGGAATTGTAGGCAATTTAAATTTTATTTTCATGCTTTTTATTAAATTATTTTTAATTGCATGTATTTGTGGGGTATAGTGTGTGGTTTCAATACACACACTTAGGGTAGATAGCATATCCTTCACCTAAACATTTCTTTTTGTAGTGATTATGGTCAGTGTCCTCTTTTCTAGCTATTTAAAAATATACAATATAATATTATAGCTATAGTTAGCCTCTAGAGCTCCTGAACTTATTCCGTCTGTCAGTGCAGACCAGTTTTTAAAGGGGATAAAATGATTCTTACGTTTACTACAGAGGATAGATGAGCTGAGAGAATTAATAGTGACTACCTATCTGTGTGTTTCGTCACACTCTACTGAGTCTTGTTTCAGAGTTTTCAGTTTGGAGTTTTCGCTGCCCATCCCACCCCCACAGAGAAGAAAACCATTTTGGAACACAAGTTTGATTAGAGTAAGTGAAGTGTTGTATATATGAGAACAGTTTGTAAAGTGTAAAATCTAGGTAAATACTAGACTGCTGTTCTAGGCTGGCCGTTGTTCAAATGAGCCTAAGGAGACTCTTTAAGTGAAGTACACACATACTGGTAAGGCCCAGAAAACAGCTACTTCATCCTTCACCTCCATTCCAGGGTTATCCATGTCCACTTAGATCAATCAGTTTGTCACAAGCTGACTGAAGCAGAGATTTAGCCATCTTTTTCTCTAACTCAGTGTTCTTCACATTATGGCATGGGTAGAAAATATTTGTGCAGTATATCAATTTATAAAGATTAGACTGGTCAGGTTTAACTTGTCCAGGCCATACCCAGCCACCATGAGGTTTGAAATGCCTATAATTGACTGACTTGCAGCAGGAGCCAAGACAACAAAACCTTTTTGTAATGCTCTGCTCTAAACTTTTTGCCTTATCTAATGTAAGCACATATTTCAGATCTCTGTTCAGGATTTACATGCTGTAAAGTTTTGTTGCCTTTTGTTCATTTACTGTCTAGCTTTGTCAATTTGTGAATTGACCTTTGTTACCTTGAACAAAGTCATTTTGGGGATAGTGGTTTTTTGTTTTGTTTGTTTTAAGTCTGTGCATGGACTTGATCCCTAGAAATTTGAAAATTTATTATGAAAACAGCATTCTGTAGAATGGATCTGTTCAGAATTACAGCCACTACACAGGTGGCTCATTTAATAAGTTAAAAGTAAATAATTAAAAATTCAGTTCCTCAGTTGCATGAGCCCCACATTTTAAATGCTTGGGAGCTATACATGGCTAATGGCTGTTATTTTCTTTTTTTTTTTTTTTTTTTCCTTTTTGTCTTTTCTCATGACCGGCAACAGATCGCAACCCTCAGTGTCGCGCCCGTACCAGCCCGGGACCGGCAACGGGATCGCAACCCTCGGTGTTGCTCCCTGCACCTCGCTCAGCCAGTGAGCGGGAACCGGTCTGTATGTGGGATCCGAACCCTCGGCGGGAGCGCCGCCGCACTTCCCAAGCGGCGCACTGTAGCAGTGCGCCACCGGGCCGGCCCAAATGGCTGTTATTTTCAACAGCACCCATAAAGAACGTTTCAGTCACTGCAGAAAGTTCTGTTGGTCAGCACTGCTCTGAGATAATTATTATTATGAATGTGAATAGCATTGGCCACAATAATCATAATTTTAAACATCTGTTCATAAGAACATACATGTTACCTATTCTCTTTGTTCTTTCCTTAGATTTGTCTAATAAAAAAAACTGGTCTTAATTGTAAGTGCTTTTTGGTTTTATATTGTAGTTTAATTCTTTAGGTGCCTAGCATGTTCCTAGGATACAACTCCTTAAAATGATTCTATGTTCATGTAGACTGAAGTTAATATTAGCTTTATGTTGACTTTAGATTATGTTTTATCTGCTTCTTTCTCTGTACTGCAAGGATCCTCTGACATGCAGTTTTGCAAAGAGCTCCCAAATGAGTATAGTATCTTCTTAGCTCATCATCTAGGTTTAGCATGATCAACATGTTATATTTGGCACTACCAAAAGTAGGATGGGGTATCCTAGTAGATTCACCATGGACACTAACAAAACAATCCCAAATATATTTTTTAAAAATCCTAAAAATGAGATGTTCACTGTCCTAAGTTGATGAAGAACTCCTAGAAGTCAATAAGAAAAAATAAAAACACAATAGTAAAATGAGCAAAAGACTTGAAAACTATTTGCCACTAAAAACCTAGCATGTCCACTCTCAGGTATGTGCCTTATGCATTAGCATCTAGACCAGTGCTACTTAAACTGCCAATCAGCAGGATAGGGTCTCTTGTACCAAAGTAGCACACTGCCAAACACTGTTTTAGGGTCACACAGAAGAAAAAAAACTATTAAAAAAATAAGGCAATGATAATTAGAAGAAGTCTAAACATATTCTGGAAGAGATGTACCCACCACCACCTGGGAAAGATACATGGGGGGCCCCTGAGGTATTGAATCTTAATAGCTTGCTTAACCTGGTCTTTGCTGCAATAATTGTACTGCACGTAAGTTTTCCCTGGGAGCTGGGAGCAGGTGAACAGTGAGATCTGCCGTAAGGCAATCAAAATAGTAAGTGCATTTGTTTAAAGAGTTACCTGTGTGCTGCATTGAAACCAGGAAAGCTAGAGAAGTTTAAATACGGTTATATACTTCAGGTTGTATTATAATAGTTATCTTTAATTGATGTCACATCTTAATTACCAAAAGGGATTTAGGTATTTTACTTGTGTTCAGGTACACACACACTTTTTCCAGAAAAAAAATTCAGTCGTCACATGGAATAATCAAGACACGTTTTTGAAGGGAGCCTAATCGTATCGATTCCACATGCAAAAGTAATATTGCTGTGAAATTCCTGTGTTTTGTTTTCTCATTAAGATATATTTTAATATTTATTGTGAGGCATTTCAAACTTAGCCTGTTGGGCTTATTTCTAGGGTTGTTTTTCCTCCCCCCTCTTACATATCTCCTGTTCATTCTTGTTCTTCTCTTTTAAAATAATTCTTTAGCATTTACCTTTAGTGAATTCTTCCTCTAGGGTTACTCAGTTTTTCCAGCCTAATCACCTGAAAAATAACTGTTCATTGTGATTACTAGCTTTCCGTTTACTGTCAATTGAAGCAAGCCCTGTCCTGATTATCCTGAGTACTCAGTATAGACTATTGTTATTGTCCGTCACTTATTTTTGGTCCAGTATAGCAAAAGTTTATATGTGTGATCACCACCCAATTTATTGGAACTTTGTACCTACCAGTTTCAGTATGTAGCTTCTTCGAACTACATTTTCTTAGTGGTTCCGGCCTGCTCCAGGCTTCACATCTCATATAGTGCCAAATCATCCTTTAGAAGCCTCTTCTAGTATTCCTCTGCCAATTACTTCTAAAGGTATTCTGTGTGGTAAGTAACATTTTATTTTTTGGTGTAGGTAGAATGCAGAGGGGACTTTTTTTTTTTTTTTTTTTTTTTTTTTTTTTAAAGCTGTGAGCTGAGTGCTAAGTCATCAAATGCCTATGTAAAAATAAAGGTAGAAATGCCCTTAGGCATCTTCAGAGTAACATCAGTAGCGTAAATTTCAAAGTATCTTACTAAATTCTCATTTTTAATGAGTAAAAGTCCTTTTAGAAAAGTGGTTGATGTGTTAAGGTTGGGTTTCCTGCTTAGGTATCTCTGAAACAATACTCTCAACCTTTCAGCTCTCCCTGTTCTACTTCCAGGGAGGTCTTCACTTCAGAAATCCAAGACTCATATTCATCCAGCTTGGTGTCAAGTGGGCTGTTGCTGCCAGAATTATCTTGTGATTATTTGAGAGATGTATCAGTTTCTTCTGAAGTACAATCAACTGTAGAAGCCTTTGTAGCAGGTGTGTAACAAGGCAAGTGCCCAGCTGCTGTAGCCACTACTCTTGGAGCTACCCTCCTGATGAACATGAGGACTCAACGGCCTCATGAAAGGCTCCAGGGAGCAGCATGTGGTTCTTTGGAGCATTTTGTTTCTTTTGGCAGTTCTTCATGGAAAATGTATCATCAAAAAACACCAACATTAAGGTGTAAATAGGAATGTTACACAATTTTTTTCTTCACATCTGTGAACTCAAGTAGAAATCACTTATTAATAAAAGTAGTATTGTGATTATAGCAACTGTATTAGTGTAAAGTAACCTTGGTTGTGAAAATAGCCCAAAAGTACTTATGAAAGAGAACACTTTCTCGTGTTTGTCTATGCCAATAAACATTGGAGCTTCTGTTAAAAATAAATTTGCTTGGGCTGGCCCGGTGGTGCACTGGAGAGTGCGCCGCTTGGGAGCGCGTCGGCATTCCCGCCGAGGGTTCGGATCCCATGTGGAGACCGGTTCCCGCTTACTGGCTGAGCGCGGTGCGGGCGCAACACCGAGGGTTGCAATCCCGTTGCCGGTCAGTAAAAAAGACAAAAAGGAAAAAAAAATAAAATAAATTTGCTAAAGTTCTAAAGCATTTTGGTGACGAGAGTCTAAGATTTACGTAGATTTTCTAAAGTTTAACAGAACTAATTCAAGGTCCAGCAGCACCAGACTAGAGTACATAGTGATCCATATGTGTTGGAGCTACTAAATCAGTCTTGTTTCTGATTTATTTATAAGCCAGAAAAAGTGGTGCAGTGTCTGGGAATTATTTACATTGAGAGTCGTGGGGAGGTTTGGTATAACACCTTGGTTTTAAGTCTGCATTCTTAGTGGAAAGGATGGAGAGAGGTCCTGGAAAAAGAGACCCTGTGGTGTTTAAAGTTGAGGTGGATTAACTCGGCAGATCTGGCATATGGTGTAAACTCCCAACACATGCCCACTTATTTTCTAGGGCTGGCTCCCTAGAATATGCTGTGCCTAGGATTTTTGGTTTAATGTATTGTCACCAATTAACTTTAATACCTTTGAAAACATTTTAGCAAAATATTTCTTCACTTAGTGGCATGAGGCAGTAGAGCCATAGAGTATTTCTGCCAACCTATTAAAAAATTGCAAGCAGGGGCCAGCCCGGTGGCGCACTGGATGGTGCGCCGCTTGGGAAGTGCGGCGGCGCTCCCGTCC